>NC_033803.1:40239917-40355631 GCF_001876935.1 Asparagus officinalis
CGCTGACGACAGCCCCGTAGCCACGCCGAGATCCCCACGCCGTCGAACCCGTCGCCGATGTCGCCGTCTAGCTCCACAAGTCAATCGTCGCTGACGACAGCCCCGTAGCCACGCCGAGATCCCCACGCCGTCGAACCCGTCGCCGATGTCGCCGTCTAGCTCCACAAGTCAATCGTCGCTGACGACAGCCCCGTAGCCACGCCGAGATCCCCACGCCGTCGAACCCGTCGCCGATGTCGCCGTCTAGCTCCACAAGTCAATCGTCGATCCGCTACGCGCGTCGTCGAACAACGAACAGTAAGAAATGGCGCCGCTGCCTCGTCCGCAGGTCCCTTGCCCTCGTAGGCAAGATCCCTCTTGCTCAGATCTGAATTTTATACCAGTTATAAATTATTTGCATAGTTTAATTATGATGTATTTATCTACGTTGGTTGTTTAGTGATATATTGATTTAAATCATAGTTGTTTAATAAATAGTATTGTCAGAATAATAATAATGAAGTGAAAGAATTTATTTTGATAACAGAATTATTTTAGAGAATTTATAATATTTAAAAGATTTTATTTTAAGGAAAGGAATTATTTTAGATTAATAACGAGAAATAATTTTAAAAGAATTTATTTTTGAGAAAAAGAATTATTTTAGAATAATAATTGATGAGAAATAACTTTAAAAAAATTATTTTGGAAATAGAATATTTTTAATTAATTATGAACGTATAATCGGTGGTTGTAGACTGCGGCATTACATGTGCATAATCGATACTGATAGTAGTTTATTTTGTACAGATTCTAGTAGTTATTCATGCTTTATAACTTATTTAATCATGTTCGACATGCCATGTTATTATCATATAGAATTAGTGTTATTACTATCTCCTTGTTGTGATTGAGAACCTTAATAGTTCATGACTTAGTGGCCTCGTGCGTCATGAACAGACTTAGTGACATGTGTAGGTGTGTTGACTGAATCTAGGTGGTGAACCTGAGATATTGTGGACAATGACTATTGATTTAGAAAAACGAGAAGAGTTGGGACGGGGAAGTTAATGTTCATGTGCTTGGATGTGACTGTTAATGTATCTTCCAGCTCGCGCCAGTGAATTCGTGTAGTCACTGGGGTTGGTTTGTTGGGTTAAAGTGAATTCGTGTAGTCACTTTAGTCCGTGACCTATTTCGTCACCTGAGCTTTGCCTAAGTTCGAACAAGGCCGAGATCGGATTGCGTGTAGTCCTCTGACCGATTCGTGTAGCGGCATTGGATGCGCGTAGAGGATTTGTGAACAGTCAGTTATCCGGTGATATGAATGTTGACTTTATGTGAGATGTGGGCCAGTGAGTTTTAGGATGGCTAGTACTCGACCCGGTTATAGCGTGCAGTTGTGTTTCTTTTCATACATAGATCGGGATTAATATTTAATTATCTATAATTTGAGACATATGGTATATACATGAGAGTTTTCATGTTTGGATTATTCCGCTCGACGTACTACATCTCAAGTTGTAGATTTTTAAGTATTAATTCTAGTGTATGACCCTGGTACTTGGATGATTAGTTGATCGTTAGCTGAATAACTTCGTCACCCGATTGATTTTGGATTCTTATGATTATCATGTTTTAATAGCGTTTTCACATGTTGAATTTGCTGGATTCCCAGTTGCACTTCCTTTTGTTATTTCTATTATTGTATTGTTTTCTGCTTGGGTTTTCGTTCGTTATTTTCTTTTGTGGGGTCTTGTCGTGTGCCATGCACGCTGACGTACACCTATTTTTCTGGTGTACATCAGACTTAGAGGAAGAACAGGCCCAGCCAGGAGGTCGCCAGGAACCAGAGGATTCTCAGCAGGAGTGCCTTGCAGATAGAGTTAAAGAATAGGCCGAAGTACAGCTACCTCTTCTTAGTTGATGATCCTAGTTTCTTTTGTAGCTTTCCTTTCTATTTGATCAGTGTATTTTTATATTCTCCAGTATTTCATTCAGATAGTTTTGTATAATGGCATGTTTGACCCAAACTTCATGTCTTGGATGATATTTCTTTTATGATATGGATTATTTCATTCTGAGTTTGTCTATTATATTCTCGCTATTGTGATCGGTGACCTGTGACTTTGCATTGTATTTATTTCCAGACGCTTAGCGTATTGGATTGAGAATAAAAGAAAAAGAAAAGAAAATGATAGTGTATATTTCTTCTCAATCTAATACGTCGCGGGCTTGTTCACGTTCCGATTCCCGGTATATTGGGAAGCAGGGTGTGACATAATCAAGTACTGCTTTTACTTTAGCTGGATCCACTATAATGCCCTCCTTGCTGATAATATGGCTAAAAGCCAAACCTCAGAACTGATGCTCCCGCAAAGTCTGCAATGCCAAATGAAGATGCTGCTCGTGCTCTACCTCCAATCTTGAACAGATAAGGATGTCATCGATAAAACAACCACAAATTGGTCCAAACATGGACGGAAAACCTGGTTCACCAATGGGTGCATTGGTCAGCCCAAATGGCATGACAAGAAACTCGAAAGACCTATATCGAGTCAGACACGTGGTTTTGGGAATATCCATTCCTCACACTCGCAATTGAAAACAATCAGAATGAAGATCAATCTTCAAAAAATACTGCGCTCCCCGCAGCTAGTCGAACAAGTCATAAATCCTCGATAGTGGATACCTGATCCGGAAAGTGACCTTGTTCAACTCACTAAAATCTATACATAATTGCATACTACCATCATTCTTCTCCACGAAGAGGACCGGTGCTCCCATGACAATGGCTCCGGAAAAGGAAACTCTGAGATAACAACTCATCTAGCTGAGTCTATAGCTCCCTCATCTTAGCGGGTGCTATATGATAGGGTGCTCTGAATATCGATATGACGCCTGCTGCAACTCAATGCAGGAAAACAACCCCTCTCACTGGATGAAATCTTGGTATATCCTGAAAGACATCCTGATACTCAGAGATGACTCCGGTCTCACTCAAATCTGCACCCCGATCCCGTATCATCACCACCTCGACGTATGCCAGAAATGACTCCGCATTCTGATTACCCTATGAGTTTGCTACTATCTATACAAACCCATTAAATGCTCACAAGCTGACCGTCTTTGTAAAATAGTCTATACTAACGTGGTAGGATGATAACCAATCCATACCAAGAATAACATCAAACTCAGACATTCACAAGATGATTAAATCGACCACGGACTCAGACTCATCTAAACTGACAACACATCTCCTATAGATACTCTCTAAGAGAGATACCTCTCCCAAAGGAGTAGAAACTGATAATGGAACGCCTAAAGGTTGCGCAACAAGCTGATATCTAATCATGACATCATGATAGATAAAAGAATACAAAGCTTCTGAATCAACAAGATCCAAGCTGGAAAGGAAACCATTAAGAAAGCTATGCTCGCACAATGATCATGCGGTATGATTGCATAAACTCTGCCGGTGATTGGCGATTGCTATGCTAATGGTGGTGGAACATATGGGACTGTCTGTCCCCTAGGAATCCCCTGGATGGCAAGAATCTAGCCTATTGGCCCCTCAATCCTCAAGACGGCTGGAGGTGCCACAAATCCTCTACTGCTTGCCGTAATCGCGGCCCTGAGATTGCTGATTCTGACCTCTGTCATGCTGGCCTCCTGCTAGTGTACTACGATAATCCTTCACTTTATATCCGATCTTGTTACAATTGTAACATGTACGCTAAATTCTGCACTGCTACGATGCTCTCGAATCATGTTGTAGGTTGTGCTCTCTTCTTATGATGTCCTTGTTGCTGGCGGTAAAAATCCTTAACCCACTACTGGGGCTCTCTAGATTCCAAAATAGGTCTCTTGCCCTTGTTATTGTCATGCTGATCATGATTCCATAATTAACTAAATGCATATCTCTCTGCTTTAATCGGACTAGTTCTTCTGCTTGTCAAAGAAGCAAACAAAATTCTCCCAAATAAGCGGTATTCGCTGCTCCGGTGAAAATCTGAAGTCGGTGCCATCCTCCGGTGCTATCCTCTGGTGATATCCTCTACACTAAATACATCTAACTCTGCTTTAGTATTGAATCAATGTTAAGAAATCTTCACATATTTCTTCCATTTATAGGCTACACATAAATCTGGTGTGCTCCAAAACTATGATGTTCTCAGTGTTTGATGTCTTTCTTATTTTTATAGAGCCGAGCCTCCTGCTCTACGGTTCTATCAACAGCTGATTATGGTGATGGTGAAATCTTTAATATTTCCTCTTCAGTAGGCACGATTGGTACAACTGGTAGGGGAACTCCAAAAAATGTAATGTGGCTCGTTACTCGCTCCTTGAGTGTTTCTAATCTCTGCTTCTACGATCAGTGTTACGAAGTCGATCAGATACTATGGATCCTACTGCGTCTCGGGCTCTGCTTGCTTACCTCTCTGGGTACGAGTTTTATCTCGACCACATCCTCATCCCGACATTTATAATATCAAGAGGAGAGCTTAATAGACACAGTAGAAGAGGTCGGAAACATATATACATAACATAACATATCACATAGTATTCATACAAATACTTTTCAATCAAAGTAAGGTAGTTAAAATTTTTTTTTTGTAATTCTTGAATATATGTATATAACGTCCTCACTCATTCTAGGAATTCCTAGCAGACTCAATACATGAATCCTAGGAAACTCTATCCTAGCTCCACGACTCGACACATGATGATCCTAAGGATACTGGAACTAGAGCTCTGACACTAATTGTGATACACCCGGGTTCACACAAGGCTACAGTTCAAGGTAAAACCAATAATGTCAAACCTGCCATGCACCTATATTGTGCAATGACATGTTTCATTATCACAGAAATATCCCTCTAGTGGAATTAAATAATACAGTACATGTACAAGCAGATATAAAAGAGATGAAGACAAGAAATAGAACACAGAAATATTTAATAAATCTCCAAATAATCAGGTCTCAACAAATATAAAAGAAAATATGTCCAACAATCTGAAATAAATGATCCAAAATCTCAAGTACAAGAGTCAACTGAAAAGTACATAAGTTCTCTCAACTCTCAAAATGTAATGCAAATCTAAACATCAACTAGAATATAAACTAAACATTTGTGAAGCAGAACTACTAAACATATATGACAGTGACTATGCTGAAAATCCATCAACCTACGGCTCTCCAAAACTCTGCTCCGCTGCCTAAAAAAAGTGAAAACCACAATGTTAGAGCGCTAGTGAGATCATCTCCATCCACCCCCAGGGTAAGGGCTACTAGGTATGATGGAGGCTCTACCTATAAGTGCATAGTCTATCTAGTTTATTTACCCTGTACTAAACTGGGGTTAATACTTAGAAACTCACAACACGAGACTGGTACATCGAGCGAAATAATCCATACAAGGAAACCCTCATGTATATACCATATGTCTTAAATTGTGAATCGCTAAATATTAACTCCAAAACTAAGTATATACCATATGTCTTAAATTGTGAATCGCTAAATATTAACTCCAAAACTAAGAATAAATGAATACAAGAAAGATAATACTCTTAAATTGTGAATCGCTAAATATTAACTCCAAAACTAAGAATAAATGAATACAAGAAAGATAATACATGAAATACCACATCATACATCTCTAAAAATATCATATAAACTCCTCAAACTACCCTTAGTGGGTAAAACAGATATCGATATACTATCTCATGTAACTAAGTTATGAAATACCTTCACAATGGATCATATCGATGATGTTAATATTTGCCTACACTTAGGTTATTTATCAAATCGTCCTTCTCTAGAACTCTTCAACCCATCATCCCCCCGTGCGGACTGGTAAAAAAGATATGTCAAATCATCACACTCCCGTGGAGACAATTAACTAGATAAACAAGTTCATCGTACTCCCGTGCAGACCGATTACTAAGTATGTCAATTCATCGTACTCTCGTGTGGACCGGTAACTAAGTATAATAACTCATCGTATAGCCATGCGGACTGATAGTTAGGTATATCAACCTCTGCACATCTTCATGCAGATCGATATATATGTATTTTAATCTATGTGCATCTCCATGCGGACTGATAAAGAAGTATAGTCCATCTATGATCTCATTGCAGGACCCGACTAAAGCACTCAGAGTATAGTCCATCCGTGGTCTCATTGCGGGACCTGACTAAACCCCACCCAACCGATCATAATTATAATATATATAATAATAGCCGTTACTCTTAACGATTGTAACCTTTTTGGATACCCTAAATAATGTAATCATGCGTACTCAATCCCTGTACGTGTACTCCTCGAACTATGCGTGAATATCAGCTCACGTCTTGCACAAAAATGCTCACCAAACGAACACACATGCAAAAGGTTCAATCTCACAAAAACCGACCAGATCAGTCGACCGACAATCTAATTGGTCGACTGATAGGGTCGTTCACAAAACAACAAGGAAAACACAAGCCCGTCAGTTGACTGATGCTTGCCATCAGTTGACTGATGACCTCCCGTTAGTCGACCGATGGCAACTTCAGTCGACTGAACAGGCCGGAAATGCACAGTTTGTTATTCTCTCATGTTTTTTTTTTCAAAAACTTGGGTTTTTATCAGATTATATGAATAAAAAGTGATTCTATTATCATGTATACGTAACCAGGAGTTTGTTTAAACAAGATGAATCACATGAACACATAGATCTAGGGTTTAACATGCAAATCAACCTAATTCTTATTTATTTTGACAATCTAAAGCATATAAATCATATTAAACTATAATTAACTCAATAAAATAAATCCTAATGATCATGATCATGTTGATATAGTAGTTTCAGATTCGTTCTACTATTCTTGATATGAGATTAGGGCATGAACATCATAAATTAAGTTCTAACATGTTAGATCTTACCAAAAACATGAAATTAGACACATATATTACTTAAAAATATGATTTTTAATCTGGGGATAGGTTTGGACAGAGGTGATCTTGCCTTAATCTCGTGTGCAAGCCTATGAAATGAACATCAAGTGACCAAAGGTGCAAACAAACCGTTCTCCCTTGCCACACGTCGATGATCTTGCCCTCGTGTATGTATCTTTAATTTGGCAAGTTGACCGAATTTTGTGGGTATATTCACTGCAAACCATTACGAGACTACAACTCGTCCACTAGGGTAACCTAGGGGTTTAAAGGCTTGTTGTATACGCTAAATACAACCGCGATTCCTGCGAAAGTGAGTTAGGATTTTTCTTTTTATTTTATTTCTTTGCTAGAGGACTAGCAAAAGTTTAAGTGTGGGGGTATTTGATAATCATATTTTATTACAGTTTTATACCCTCATTATCTATTTTATATGAATAAATATACTACTAATAATTGTTTTTATCTTTAATTGCAGGTTAATGAAGAATAAGTCTCAAACTCTCATTTCTCAACAAAAACCAATTGATTAAATGAAGAAATGAAGCAAAGAAGCCCATTGGAAAATCAATTTCCAAATTATCCAAAAGCACAGAATCAAGCCGAGTAGCCTGTAGAAGCCGGAGAAAATCAAAAATCCAATATGAAAAGAAATCATATTCAAAATGGTTGGCCACAAAGAAACGACGATATCTCCTAATCCGGAAGGCGGAATTTAACATATAATATATGAAAATCGCCTATCTCGACGAGACGAAGCCAACCGTGAAGTCAGAATTTTTATTAGGGCATCGATGCCAGTATCGATGCGAAGTCCTCCAGATTTCATCAACGGCCGAAATTGCATTCTTGGGGCTCAAGTTTGATCCAATGGCTCTCATTCACTGATGTTTACTATAAATAGGGGTAGAGAGTAAGGGGTTAGGGACCGATGCCAGCATCGATGCAGGCATCGATGCCGGTATCGATGCGAAGTCCTCCAGATTCCATCAACGGCCGAAATTGCATTCTTGGGGCTCAAGTTTGATCCAATGGCTCTCATTCACTGATGTTTACTATAAATAGGGGTTGAGAGTGAGGGGTTAGAGGTGTGAAAATTTTGTAAACTCCTTTTGGAGAGGAGGGCTACTCTTAATTGAGAAGGCCTTCCAAAAATTGTAACTTCAGTTGCAATTAATAATAATAATTTTTTCACTACTTTAAATTTTTCTCTTCTTCTCTTTATTGGATGATGAAGATGAAGATGAAGATGGAGAATTATTTAAAGGTTTGCATTTCTTTCCTTTTTCTCTTTTATTTCTCTTTTATTGCTTATTAGTTAGATTTATTTTCATGCTTGTAATTAGATTTTATTTTTCTTGTTAAATAGCCAAGAGGCTAGAACCCTCTTGCCTTAGATTTATTTCATGCTTATAGAGTAGATTTATTCTCTTGCATTTAATTCTTGCAATTTTATTTTGTAATTAGATTTTGCAATTTATTTTGTAGTTAGATTTTAATTTCTTACACTATTCACCTTGAGGCTAGAACCCTCTTGGGTTTAGTTTTTCTTTTTGTTTATTTTTATTTTGTTTGATTCGCCTTTAGGCTAGAACCCTCTAGGGAATCACCCTTTTCTAAGAAGTGGGTTCAATTGTAGATTACCCATATCTATAATTGAATCCACCATCTTTAATTTCTTGCATTTTCTTTTATTCTAGAATTTTGTTCTTCATTCTTGAATTTTCATTTGTTTCTTGATTTTATTCAATTTTTTTTCCTTCTCACCTTATTGATCACACTCCTTCTTTGTCACATCCACTCTCACTTAAATTTTGCGCCATTTCACACACTATCACTTTCACTCTCATTATCTCTCCACAATCACATTTACTCATCACTCCTATTTGTCACGCACACAAAATAAGAACCAATTTCATATTTTCTCCTACAAAACACCTTCCTCGTGGGATCGATATCTTAAATACTATAACTTGACACGGTTGTGCACTTGCAACCTTTTTGGTACATGTTTATGCCGCATCAAGTTTTTGGCGCCGTTGCCGGGGAAGGTGCTTAAGTAGGTTTTAATTATTTTGGTTCTTTAACTTGTGTGTTTATTGTGAAAGAACTACTTGGAGATTAAAGATCAAGAATTGGAGATTGAGGAATTGGATATTCGCTTGTGGTAAGTCTTCTTCCTTATATTTTCAATTCCACACCTTTAGTTAGTTTCTCACAATTAGTGACAATTAGGATCTTAAAAAAAAAGATTTTATTTCCGTTGACCATAATAAAATTCACCCTTCACTTTGACATTTACTAACAAGATAATAAATTCAAACAAATCCCCCCTTCTCATTTGTTTGATTGTTAACCCTAATTAAAAAAAAAGATTTTTCTTTTCCATCCTTTTTAGTTGCTTTTAATTCATAGGGTTGCATTTCATATAGTGTAGGAATTCACCAAGTGATTTGAGCATCTTGATTTGACACACACTTAAAAATATTTTTAAGGGCAAAACCCCATAATCAAGATAAGGTGAGGGATTTCATCACCCTTTCCTTAGCCCAAAAATCACTAATTCCTCACTACACCACCCAAGCCTAATAAAACTCATTAGACGTTGGCCCCTAAGGATTCGAGCTCAATAAGGAACAAGAAATCCTTAAGTGAACCGGTTTAAGTTTTCTCAGATTAGTTGGTGTCTAAGGCAAGGTTTAGGGGTTGCGTAAAGCGCTCCGCAAGGAAAGAGGTACTTAATTGATCTTTGATCACCCTCTAGTACTATCCTTACCTGGCTAACTACCTGGGTAAAACTTTGATCTTTTCACTGTAGGAGTTTTTGGTTAGGAGCTGGTCTAGTGAATTAGGCTAAACCCTAGAATTAGAGTGATTGAAAAGTGATTGTTTTGATTTGTTTTAGTTAGGATTTTTCTTTTTCTTTATCTTCTCAAAAAAAAAACTAATTTTCTTTCTTTTCTTAAAAAAAAAATTGTTTTGGTGTATGCAAATTTGGGTTCGGGATAATTCTCATCGTTTAATTCGTGTTGAACCAACCCAAGAAATGGCAAATCAACCAGTTCTTCAGGATATGTGCTATCCCATTAGGAATGCAACCCCCTCGTGCATTAGGCTTCCCGAAACAAATGGAATAAATTTTGAGCTTAGACCGCAATACATAAACATGCTTCCCAAATTCCTTGGTAATGAAACAGAAGACGCATATATTTTTATTTCGGAATTTGAGGAAGTGTGTATTATGATTAAAATGAGAGAATTAAATGAAGATGCGGTTAAGCTTAGATTTATTCCATTTGCTCTTAAGGATAAAGCTAAAAAATGGCTGTACAGCTTACCAACAAATTCCATCTCAACTTGGGATGAATTTGTCACCGTTTTTCTTAAGAAATTTTTTCCTATTCATAAAACGGTAAAGCTTAGGAACAGCATTCAAAACTTTAAAATTATCCCGGGAGAACCTTTTTGGAAGTATTTTGACCGATTTAAAGATCTTCTCATCCAATGTCCTCATCACGGTTTAGAGAAATGGCGATTGTGCCAAATAATTTATGAGGGATTAGATTATTCTGCAAAAACTTCCTTAGAATCAATGTGCCACGGGGATTTTATGAGGAAAAATGCTGATGAAGCTTGGGAGTTTTTGGAGAGTCTTTCTGAAAAAACAATGCAATGGGAACAGTGCGATGACAGGGTTTCATCAGTTCCCCATTCTAAGTCTAGTGGTCTTTCCTTGGAGTCAAACATTGCTTCTGAAGCGAAGATGGCGACAATTCTGCGGAGGTTAGAAGCCTTAGAAATTAAGGAACGAGCTCCAGCTCAACTCAATCATGTTTCTTTCCCAGGATGTCATAATTGTCAGTCTCCTACCCACGTTTCAGAGGAATGCCCTCTCCTAGGAAATAACAACGCAATAGAACAGATGAACGCTGCATTCCAGCACCCTAGAAATGATCCATTTTCTCCAACCTACAATCCAGGTTGGAGAAATCATCCCAACTTTGCATGGAATCTAGGAAATTCTCCCGGAACTCAAAATTTCACTCCCGCTTCGACCCAACATTTTCCTAGGGGAAACACAGTTCCATTCAATTCTCATTCACAATTTCAACAACCCAATCTGCCGTATCAAAATCAGTCTCCTCCTCATCAAGCTGTAATTCAAACTCCTCACAATCCAGATCAAGATAAACGTCTCAATGTCTTGGAAAGGGGTTTAGAAACCATAATTAAGGCCTCTACTCAAACCACGAATATGTTGACTCAAACATCTAGCACGTTGAATTCCTTCATGCAATCAACCGGACAAATGCTCAACTCCAACACTCAAGCTATAGCTAGATTAGAATCCCAACTTGGTCAACTAGCTAGTGCCGTGAGTGAAAGAGAGAAAGGAAAATTTCCGAGTCAACCCGTGGTCAACCCTAATAACACAGGATGCAGTTCATCCTATGAAGCTCAAGTGAATGCAATCCATTCACTTCGGTCAGGTAGACAGGTCGATAATCAAGTGAGAACTCCGCCAAGTCAAACTCTTGATCCTGTACAAATTCCTTCTCCTTCTCCTTCTGATGAATCTATTCAACAATCACTCCCCTCAGATGACCAAGAACCTGAACCCGAACCTGAGCCTGCTTTTGATAGATTTAGACCGGTTGCTCCCTTTCCAGATAGACTCAGGTCTAGGAAACACTCTCCTCAGGAGGAGAAAATCCTAGAGACATTCAAGCAGGTTAAGGTCAACATTCCTCTCTTAGATGTAATTGAACAAATTCCATCTTATGCTAAATTTTTAAAAGAATTGTGCACTAAGAAGAGGAGAATAAATGTCCCAAAGAAAGTCTTTTTAGCCGCCAATATCAGTGAAATGCTGTCAAATCCCATACCTTTGAAACGTAAAGATCCAGGTTCCCCCATCATTTCATGTATCATTGGTAATACTCACATTGATAAGGCGCTTTTAGACTTAGGGGCCAGTGTCAATTTGCTTCCATATTCAGTCTATCAGCAATTGGGTCTAGGTGTACTGAACCCAACCAAATGCACCTTACAGTTGGCTGATAGATCTGTCAAGGTCCCTATGGGTGAGTTAGAGGATGTTCTGATTAAGGTTGGAGATTTTATTTTTCCAGTAGATTTTGTAGTCTTGGAAACACAGCCTGTTTCCAATCCCAAAGGACAGACACCTGTCATCTTAGGACGACCGTTCTTAGCCACTTCTAATGCTCTCATCAACTGTAGAACTGGTCAAATGAAGCTGTCCTTTGGGAATTTGACTGCTGATCTCAACATTTTTAATCCAGGGGACCAACCAAATAATCAGCCTCTAGAAATAAACTACATTCAGGAAAGATCAGAAGAAGAAGAAGAAGAAGAAGAGTGTGATTTAAGTTTTGAGGAAATTTTTGATGAAGAGTTAGAGTTTTTAGAAGAAGCAGATCAGGTCCTTGAGAATAATAAAACTGTGTTAAACATTTGCTGCTTTGAATTAAATTTTGAAGAACTCTTTCTTGATGAACTTAGATTCTTGGAGAATAATCAACAACCAAATTTTCAGAACTTCACAGAAGAATTGGTTGTTAGAAAACAAAACTTCACAGTACAAGAGTCTAAGTTCATTAAGAAATACAAAATGCATGACACCAATAATACCTACCTTACCTTGTTGCAAGAATTATTGAACACCCCGAAATGCTTAAAAATTCACATTATTGATTATATCATTCTGAATTTGTTTAAAATCCGGGGAAGAATTTTCAACAGTAAGGTAGGATTCAATGTAGAACAGGAACTCTTCATGTTGAATATTTCATTCTACATTGTTTATTTTGTTTATTTCAGAATAATAAAAAGAATTTATTCTTCTCTCATTTGAGAGTTTCTTGTTCAGTTGCTTAAAAGAAAAAGAAAAAAAAAGAGAAAAAAAAGAAAAAAAAAGAAAAAAAAAAATACTCCAAAGAGTACAAGAGTATAAACTGTTCCTCAATACTCCAAAGAGTACAAGAGTATAAACTGTTCCTCAATACTCCAAAGAGTACAAGAGTATAAACTGTTCCTCAATACTCCAAAGAGTACAAGAGTATAAACTGTTCCTCAATACTCCAAAGAGTACAAGAGTATAAACTGTTCCTCAATACTCCAAAGAGTACAAGAGTATAAACTGTTCCTCAATACTCCAAAGAGTACAAGAGTATAAACTGTTCCTCAATACTCCAAAGAGTACAAGAGTATAAACTGTTCCTCAATACTCCAAAGAGTACAAGAGTATAAACTGTTCCTCAATACTCCAAAGAGTACAAGAGTATAAACTGTTCCTCAATACTCCAAAGAGTACAAGAGTATAAACTGTTCCTCAATACTCCAAAGAGTACAAGAGTATAAACTGTTCCTCAATACTCCAAAGAGTACAAGAGTATAAACTGTTCCTCAATACTCCAAAGAGTACAAGAGTATAAACTGTTCCTCAATACTCCAAAGAGTACAAGAGTATAAACTGTTCCTCAATACTCCAAAGAGTACAAGAGTATAAACTGTTCCTCAATACTCCAAAGAGTACAAGAGTATAAACTGTTCCTCAATACTCCAAAGAGTACAAGAGTATAAACTGTTCCTCAATACTCCAAAGAGTACAAGAGTATAAACTGTTCCTCAATACTCCAAAGAGTACAAGAGTATAAACTGTTCCTCAATACTCCAAAGAGTACAAGAGTATAAACTGTTCCTCAATACTCCAAAGAGTACAAGAGTATAAACTGTTCCTCAATACTCCAAAGAGTACAAGAGTATAAACTGTTCCTCAATACTCCAAAAGAGTATATGAGTATAAACTGCTTCTCATACTCCAAAGAGTACAAGAGTATAAACTGTTTCTCAACACTCCGACGAGTATAGAGTATAAACTGCTTCTCAACACTCCGATGAGTATACGAGTATAAACTGCTTCTCAACACTCCGATAAGTATAAGAGTATAAACTGCTTCTTACGACTCCAAAGAGTATACGAGTATAAACTGTTTCTCATTCCTCCTACCGGTATAAGAGGTTAAACTGCTCCCTGATACTCCAATAGGTATATGAGTCTAAACTATTTCCTACCATTGACGGGAAGTTCCTGGAGGATATTACGCTAATATTCTTAAGGATAACCCGGTCGGACAACAAAATCAAACCCAGTTCCAAGAGAGAAGCTGGGGGTGGATAATCCAATGCATCGGGAAGTTCCCGAAAGAATACCACATGGGTATTCTTAGGGATAACCCAATCATTGTGGAATTGGTGAATAAGAAATTCACGTTCGAACTCTGAAGGTCAGAATGTCTCTTCTTATTCTCTAACTCTTATGAGTTATTTTTGTGAGAGGAGATCCAATCTTCTGATAGGTTAATCTTTCCTCACCAAACCATCCGCTGATCAAATCAAACGACAGTGGACCCACCAACATTCCCATCTGCCAGTCATTGGCGTTTCTCAGACTCAACGTGCTAGGTCCTAAACGCCTAACATTAAAGTCTCCCTTTGAGTGGTAATATGGGTTGGCACTTTCTTTGCTACCCGTATTCCACTCTCTTTGCGTTCTGGTCAAACCTATAAAAGTTAGGGCCAAAGCCAAAATCCCCTCTCGATTCCTCCAATGAACGAGAGGTCCACCTTCAAATCGAGCGATCAAACCTTCCGACAGTTAGGTCGTCTCAAACTCCTGCTTGGTCAAACATTCATACAGTTAGGGCCACAGCCAAAATCTCCTCTCGATTCCCCCAATGAACGAGAGGTCCACTTCCAAATCGGGTAATCAAACCTTCCGACAGTTAGGGTTATCCGAATTGTTACGATTCTCGGAGTGGAGATCCCACTCTTAGTTTCATCCTTCCGGATTCTGGGGGTGGAGATCCCACCTCGAGTTTCCTTTCCAGCTGTAGATAGAATATAAAATTCTTCCTCTTCAGCACCGGGAGATAGAATATAAAATTCTTCCTCTCCTCGGACCTTTCCGATGCTCGGAGTGGAGAACCCACTCCCAGTTCATCATTCCGGATTCTGGGGGTGGGGGATCCCACCTCAAGTTCCCTTTCCAGCTGTAGATAGAATATAAAATTCTTCCTCTTCAGCACCGGGAGATAGAATATAAAATTCTTCCTCTCCCGTTTCTCAATCTGTCTTTGCTTTTAGAAAAGACACGATTGTCAAATCCGGGCACTCGATGCACGGGGAATTTTATCCCGAAGCCTGAGTAGGGATAAGTCAACGCCTAACACGCGTTGCCGGGTAGTCTATTCCCGTGAGAAAGACGAAGTCTATGTATTCAAAATCATAGCATTAAGTCTAAGGGAAGTAATTCTCTTAGCACAACGTTATATGTGAAACGGGTTTTAATAATTCACATGCTAGCCCGATTCAAACAGTAATCGGTAAAGGCACATCAAACCCGTTGATGGCTGGGGGTTTGCCAAAAATCCCAAAGCCTATGTCTAACACACATGGCCGGTTAGTCTTTGACCGTAAAAAGGACAAAAGACCACATATTCAACATTGTGGCAGGTTGTTATTAATAACACCATAATCCGTGCCTCACACGCACGGGGAATTTTATCCTGAATCCTAAGTAAGGATAAGTCAGCGCCTAACACGCGTTGCCGGGTAGTCTATTCCCGTGAGAAAGACGAAGTCTACGTATTCAATATCGTAGCACTAAGAGCGTTAACTCTCTTAGCACAACGTCACATGCGGAACGGACTTAAACAATCCGCATGCTAGCCCGACTCAAACGGTAGTCGGTAAAGGCTTGTGATAATCATATTTTATTATAGTTTTATACCTTCATTATCTATTTTATATGAATAAATATACTACTAATAATTGTTTTTATCTTTAATTGCAGGTTAATGAAGAATAAATCTCAAACTCTCATCTCTCAACAAAAACCCATCGATTAAATGAAGAAATGAAGCAAAGAAGCCCATTGGAAAATCAATTTCCAAATTATCCAAAAGCCCAGAATCAAGCCGAGTAGCCTGTAGAAGCCGGAGAAAATCAAAAATCCAATATGAAAAGAAATCATATTCAAAATGGTTGGCCACAAAGAAACGACGATATCTCCCAATCCGGAAGGCGGAATTTAACATATAATATATGAAAATCGCCTATCTCGACGAGACGAAGCCAACCGTGAAGTCAGAATTTTTATTAGGGCATCGATGCCAGTATCGATGCCGGTATCGATGCGAAGTCCTCCATTTTCAATTTCTTTTTGAAAATAAAATGAAGATTGGGCTAAAGAAATACAAAAAGCAAATTCAAAGGTGGAGATTGTTGCTTGGGGCTCAAGACAAATCCAATGGCTCATATTCATTGAAGATTACTATAAATAGGGGTAGAGAGTGAGGGGTTAGAGGTGTGAAATTTTGTATAACTCCTTTTGGAGAGGAGAGCTACTCTTAATTGAGAAGGCCTTCCAAAATTCTCTTCTTCTCTTTGTTGGATGATGAAGATGAAGATGGAGATGGAGAATTATTTGAAGGTTTGCATTTCTTTCTTATTTCTCTTTTATTGCTTATTAGTTAGATTTATTTTCATGCTTGTAATTAGATTTTATTTTTCTTGTTAAATAGCCAAGAGGCTAGAACCCTCTTGCCTTAGATTTATTTCATGCTTATAGAGTAGCTTTATTCTCTTGCATTTAATTCTTGTAATTTTATTTTGTAATTAGATTTTGCAATTTATTTTGTAGTTAGATTTTAATTTCTTACACTATTCACCTTGAGGCTAGAACCCTCTTGGGTTTAGTTTTTCTTTTTTTTATTTTTATTTTGTTGATTCGCCTTTAGGCTAGAACCCTCTAGGGAATCACCCTTTTCTAAGAAGTGGGTTCAATTTTAGATTACCCATATCTATAATTGAATCCACCATCTTTAATTTCTTGCATTTTCTTTTATTCTTGAATTTTATTTTCTTTTTCCTTCTTGCCTTATTGATCATATTCATTCTTTATCACATCCACTCTCACTTATATTTCATGCCGATTTACACACTATCACTTCCACTCTCTCTATCTCTCCACAATCACATTCACTCATCACTCCTATTTGTCACGCACACAACATAAGAACCGATTTTTTTTTCTCATACAAAACACCTTCCTCATGGGATCGATATCTTAAATACTATAACTTGACACGGTTGTGCACTTGCAACCTTTTTGGTACATGTTTATGCCGCATCAGTGATGCAAGGGGCTAGTGTCATCTTCAGTTTACCCCAGAGCAGAGGATAGCCCTCACTTGGGAGGTTTTCATTTTTGGCCTTTTTGTTTTGATGATGTTTTAATAAATAATTTATTACTAATATTATTTGTTTAGTGTTTGTGTTTTCTTATTTATTCTAGAGAAACAATAATGTTTGAGATTGGATGGAATTGAGCTAAACGATCATATCAAATGGAGGTTGGTAGAAATATCGGTATGAAGCCATTTGCATTTCAAGTCAAGATCCAAGATCAATATTCATCTAAGTTTACCAAGAAGATCTTTCTGAATATCAAGATCATTGCTTGGTATATTAGTTTAGGTTTATATTATGTGTGTTGATACTCTAAGCTCAATATCATATACACGCACATTTTATTGGTTTATATATATATATATATATATATATATATATATATATATATATATATATATACACACACACACACACACACACACACAAACACACACATTTTGGTTTTTGGTTTTATCCACGAACAAAGTTTTTACAAATAAATTACAAAAAATGTTTATACATGTTTGTTTTCTATGTGGATAAGTTGTTTTGGCTTAGCTTCATAGATATGAAACAATAGTTATATTCATATACATATTCTTGTATTTTATATTCTATTATATTTGGATATATATTGCGTTTTAGTTTATAGACTTAAAGAACAATAGTTTATACATTTTATCAAGTCTATAAAGCCATACTAGAGTTTTCAAAACTTTGGTTTATGTCAAAACATCAAATTTCAAATATATCACATTTTTATGTTTTAGACATTTTTTTAAAATGGAAATATTTCTCATTTGGGAAATGCAATTTGAAAATTTCTTTTTGTAACATGTTCATTATCATGTTTACAAGCATTTCCCAAAGGTTTACATTTTTCTGAATTTATTTCCTGTTTTTAAAGGAACTTCAAAACTCAAATTTACTGTTTTAATCAGGCTGATAACTTGTTATCAGTCGACTGATGGAGTTTATCAGTCGACTGATGAACTCGCCTAGAATAACAAAAGTTTTTATGTTTGTGACTAATGAACTATCAGTCGACTGATGAGGTCTTCAGTCAACCGATGAGCTGTGAACTGCCTGTAACCGTCAGCTCATCAGTCGACTGATATTGTTCATCAGTCGACCGACGGCCTTTAACGGCTAGTTTTCTAGTTTTCATTATTTTATGTTTTTCCTTGGTTTTTTCTTGGTTTTGGGGCTTTGTTTCTTCATCCTATATATACCCCATACTATTTCACTTCTGAATCATCTAAGAAAATTATTTATACAAGTTTACAAAAGTTTAACAAGGGTTTAAGTTTGTTTTAGTGTTTGTTTATCTAAGAAAATTATTTATACAAGTTTACAAAAGTTTAACAAGGGTTTAAGTTTGTTTTAGTGTTTGTTTGGTTTGTGAAGAAGCAAAAGTTTAACAAGGGTTTAAGTTTGTTTTAGTGTTTGTTTGGTTTGTGAAGAAGTTTTCACAAGTGGTGTAGAGATCATCTTCATTATTTGAGCTTCAATTTCCATCTCTCCATCTTGTTTTTTTGGAGAAGAATTTCTAAACTCAATACTAGATTTGCATTAATTATTTGTTGTTTATCATTTTCATTAAGCTAGTGTTTACATTGAGTTTATATTTGACTTTCTCTTTGTTCACACACAACCATTGAGCTTATTGTATTTGAATACATAGTATATTTGAGGTTGTGGGTTTGTGACTTAGAGTGTAAGCTTTTATTGTGTTCTCATCCATAGTAGAGAACAAACATTTATTGTATTGAGTGTTAATTTGTGAGGTTCACTTTGTATTGCACAAGTACACCAAGAGGAGTGTAGAGGTGAGAGACGTGGTCGGTCCTAAGAGGAGTGGCGTCGATAGTAAAACCTAGTGAGAGGTAGTAATTCCGAGCACTTAAGGGAGACACATGAGAGGTCAACACTTGAGGTCGTAGTTGTGTAGTTACATTGTGAGTGATTGTGAACATTGATCGGTGAGCATTAAAAACCGACATTGTGAGGTGTAAACATTTTTGGATGAGTGTTGAAAACCTGGTGTGATAGTGGATTCTCCCCGGGAGTGTGGAGCGGAGACGTAGGTCGGAAGGACCAAACTCCGTGATCATTTGATTGTGTTTGAGTTTGCTTTGGTACACTTATTTTTGTGTTCATCTTATATCGCCTATTGCATCTTGTTTATTTCATCCACTATATTGTTTGATCTTGTTTACTTTACTTATCCTTGCATATATATCTTGTTGCATATCTAATTTGTTAGTATATTTGTTAATAAGTTTTTAATTGGCATTAAATCAGATTAGATTAGCGTAAATCCTATTCACCCCCCTCTAGGGTTCTTTCCTAGTGGCATTAGGGTCTAACAATTGGTAACAAAGCTTGATGCTCTTGATTAGAGACTTAATCGCCTAGAGTCAAAGTTCCTTGTTCTCATATTTGTGCTAATTTAGTTTTGAGATTATTTGTATATTACTTGCACATTTTTTAATTATGGATATGCATATTGCACCTTGTTTAGGCTATGATGGTAATGTGGCTCCCCAATTCAATGCTTTCCCTTATGCACAATGGTGTTTTAGATTTAAGCTATTTGTTAGATCTAAAAATATAGATATATGGAAAGTTATTGACAATGCTTATGTTGTGCCCACATTAGAGAAATCCAAGTGGAACATAAATGATAAAAAGATATTTATTATGAGCAAACTTTTGTTAGAATTTTTGTTAAATGCCTTTGACTCATCTTTTTCTAACAAATTTGCTTCTTTTGATAGTGTTTACAAATTATAGAAATTTATAAGAAGCACATCAATGTGACTTGGAGGAGTTCCGACGTGTTTTGACGGACTCGACTTCAAGTGATATTAGAGCTACATCATGCACACGATCACTAGGCGATGGCCCTAGTGTGGTAAGCGATTCCGAAACCAATAATGAATCATCTATTGGTAATCTCGCACGTGCATATGAAAAATTAATGGAAGCCTTTAACAATTTGTACAATAATTTTGTTAGTTTGAAGAGCAAGTGTGTTGCATTAAAATATGATCATGAGTTATTATCATTTAAGTTTGAAACTATTTCTAATAAAAATATGATCCTAAAAGAAAATAATGAGAAACTTAAATTGGATCATGATTCTCTTCTTTCAAATGTTGCTTACTTAACTCCTGAAAGAGACAATGTCACGTTAGAAGTGGAAGCTAGTAAAAATCAATTGGATATTCTTGTAAATGATTATATTTACTCTACTTCTAATAACAATACTTGTATGCATAATGATGAGTTGAATCATGTTAAGGATCACATATCATCTTTAGATTCAACCCTTAAAACGTGTATTGTTAATACTAATAAGCTTATGGACTTGTGTGAAAAGTCCCGTATAAATACTTTTAAGTCTTTTACACACTATGCACACATGTAGAGCAAGATTTACAAATGTTCTATTTGCGGCCGTAAAGGACATTTAGCTAAATTTTTCTATGATGCACAAAAACACAAGAATATTAATGCTCCTTGTGCATCTCATCAAGTTTCTTCATTACACACACATTTACATGCACCAATTGCTCATCAAAAGCATGCTAATGTGTTTAAGTGTGATTATTGTTCTAGATTTGGTCATTTGGCCAAATTTTATTTTGATTTAAAAAATATTTCTCATTTGCAAAATAAATTTAAAAGATAATCTTTATTTGCAAATGATTTCCATGCACGTACACTTGGTCAACACAAATCATTTAACCCTTTTCATTGCACCTATTACAATCAGAAAGAACATTTGCACAATTATTATTTTGATCATATTCGTGCTCCACATGCGCACAAAAGGGGTCATAACCCTAGGGCTTTGAGCTTTGATGATAGAGGTCATGTCCCTAAGTTTTCCGGCACCAAAAGTTCTTGGGTGCCAAAACAAAATTAATTGTATTTATGTTGTGTTTATAGATTTTAGGATTTTATTTGTTTTCAAATATATATATATACATATATTCATTTACTTTGTTTGAAAAAGTAAAAATAATCTATTTTTTAATTTTAAAAATTCATAGTTCATGATTCTTGTATGTTTTGTAATTTCATTTTGAACTATGAAGTGTTTTGTTTTGATTTGTACTCATGAATTCATTGTAAATCACTTATATGATGATATTTATGTGTTTGTACTTATAGATCATTTATTTGTGTTTTATAATGTATTCTATGTGTGGTTTGATCAAGTTTTACAAAGAAGATTTTTTATTGATCAAACACCATTTTTGGGATTGCACTTGATTTTTGATTTCATTAGTTTGATTTGTTTTCATTTGAAAACTTTTTGTATGATTCTCATGTTCTTCTTATTTAAATTTCATAAATCTATTTTTATACATGATTTTTAGGTTTGTGTTTTGAGACACACTATTTTATAATGACATATCTATATGTGTTCTTATTGTTTCTTTGTATGTGAGTTATACTTAGCATGTTTTCTATATCTATGCATGCTCACATATGTTTGCCTTGGCCCTCATTGCATATATTCATTAAGACATTTTGATAAGGGGAGCTATTCCCTATTATTTGTTTTTAAACTCACCATGCTTATAGGTAGGGGGGTCTTTTACTTTCCTATTACTTTCATATCCCAATTTTTTATGTTGCCAAAGGGGGAAAACATGTGAGTTTATAGTATTTTTTATTGATTTTATATTATATTGATAAATTATTTATCATTATCAAATAGGGGGAGATTGTTGGACTTTTTGTTTGATAATGTTTTAACAAATAATTTATGACTAATATTGTTTGTCTAGTATTTATGTTTTCTTATTTACTCTAGACAAACAATAACGTTAGAGGTTGGATGAAATTGAGCTAAACGATCATATCAAATGGAGGTTGGCGGAAATATCGGTATGAAGCCATTTGCATTTCAAGTCAAGCTTCATCCAAGTTTACCAAGAAAAGCTTATTGAAGATCAAGATCATTGCTTGGTATATTAGTTTAGGTTTATATTATGTGTGTTGATACTCTAAGTTCAATATCATATACACACATTTTATTTGTTTTTATGTATATATAATAGATATGAAACAATAGTTATATTCATATACATATTCTTTTGTTTCATATTCTATTATATTTGGAAATGTATTGTGTTTTTGGTTTATAGACTTAAGAACAATAGTTTATATCTTTTATCAAGTCTATAAAGCCATACAAGAGTTTTCAAATCTTCGGTTTATGTCAAAACATCAAATTTCAAATATACCACATTTTCATGTTTTGGACATTTTTGAAAAATGAAGAGATTTCTCATTTGGGAGATAAAGTTTGAAAAAATCTTTTTGTAACATGTTCATTATCATGTTCCCGGAGATCTCCCGCAGGTCGCTGGTAGCTACCCTCAGGATCAGAGGGGCCGTGCATGTGATTGTGTGGGAGAGTTTTAAATGAAATCCCTTGAGTGCACTGGGTGGAACGGTTAAATGTCAAAGTCGGGCAGGCTCGCCTCGGACGGGTGAGTTCTTACGTTCGGGCGAGTTCCTATCGGTTGATGAGTTTCAATCGTTCGCGCATTCAGGTGGGCTTGCTGGAGCTCACTTGCTGCTTCACCAAGGCTGGTTCGCATGCGAAGTCTGTCTGTTAGGCGGACCTGGTGGGGTTCACCTTTCTTCTCTGGCTCGCCTGTTCGAGCAGGGTTGCCTGATTCGAACAGTTTACTTAAATCAGGAGTATGACCCGAGAAAAGAAGCCCGCCTAGCTTGGTGGGTTTGTCTGTCCTGGTTGGTTCGCATGGGTGGCTAGGTTTTCCAGAGGTACCTGGCTTGCCAAAACTGGAAGTGTTGCCCATTAGCATTGGGAGGGTCGTATCTCCGCTTGGCATTCTTTAGGCTTGAGTAGTAATTCAGATTGTCATAAGAGGTGAGGACCTGGGCCTCTTGCCGGGTGAGAGCCTGTCGTCGCCACTGGTGGGCTCTCCTGGAGAGAGGGGTGTCAGCGCGAACTACAGCGGCGTGGTCCGCGCCAAGGCGAACAACTGTCTCTTCCAAAGCAGGGGCCTGTGAGGGTCATTTGGTGACCCATCTGGTTACCTTTTGCCCTGTATTCTTAGACTTTCTTGGCCTTCCGCTCGGCCTTGATTGGTTTGGGGGAGATAGGACTCCCTGCCATGACTCGGACAGGGTCTTTAGGCGTGGAGGCCTCAACCGCTTAGGGTCGGACCCTACGCATAACTCTGTGGCGTTTACGGGATGCACTGCCATTAGAGGAGGAGGAAAACAAGTACTCTTCATACTTGGTCTGGTCGAACTCGATTACAAGGGACTCCACGGTCGTCCCGACAGCAACCATGTCGAACTGCGCTTCCACCATTTCGGTTGAAGAAACGGTTCCTCCCACTTTGGTCGCCATCTTCTGTAGGTGTAAAAATTGATTTCTCGAAGTGGGGATTTTATTTGTATTGATAAGAATAGCTTATTACAAACTAATGAATCAAAGTTACAACAGAAGCAAAGGGAATGCCCTCCTTGTTTAACGTAAGGGCTTTGGTAGCGATAGGACGCCTTGCTCAGTTCTCGCACCGAGTTTGCTTCCCTTGGACGATCTGATCGAGGTTGCAAGTGAGCTTCAGTATGCAGTAGAAGCTTGTGTTGATCGAGTTTGGACCTCCAATCTCAATGGCGATCAAGGCTGAAAACTAGAGGGAGACGCTACAGTGCAAGAAGAATGTAAAGAGCCAGTCGTCAACTCTGTCGGGAGTTGAGAGCTAATGGTCCAACTAACTAATTGAATCAATCAATAAACTGCGAACCTCTTTCCTATAGCCATGAGAGGCCCTTAAATAGGAGAGAAATGATGTGGTCGCTCCCTTGAATCATGGGATGTAACCATGTACTGTTGAGAGATGCCATGTCTCTCACTTGTACTGTGAGCAGCTGCTTGAGGGGCTCAGAGCACTGTACTCCTCCTCTTCACATCGTGGGAGATGGGAAGGCCCATCCATATACGTGATATTGTATTCGCCTAGTACTCAGGCGAATTTGTTGGTCGCCTGGCGGATTTCCTGAACGTGTAGGCGAGTTCGGCTCGTGAGTAGACTTGGCTTATGCGGGTGATTTTCTGGTCGCCTGGCGGATCCCCTGTTTATGTAGGTGAGTTTAGCGATCGCGTTATCCTGACTCGTGCTGGCGAGTAAAGTACGTGGGTGATTTTCTTTCATCTAGCGAAATCAACTTTTGAGGAGACCTGACTCGGGCAGGCGAGTCAAGCGTACAGGCGAGTTTTTAGGTCCTCCTGTAGTCAAGGCAATTTTTATAGCCTACACTCTTGGGTAGCTGGCACTATCGTAAGGAAATATTATCCAGCTCAAACATTACAATATACCATGTCATGTATGTCATATATCCAATGTATACCCTACTCATGGTTAAACTACATGTGATCATACTACAACTGTATATATGTTTGCATCTCTACTTGCAATAGCAATACTCTTGTAAGGTTCTTACTCAATCGCTTTGTGGCAATAGGTTTTATCTCCCTATTCCAGCTACATGAAATAACGATACTCTTGTAAGGCTCACACTATGACATGAGGGTTCAACTTCCTTGCCTAATTGTTCCTACGGCAATAGGTTTTATCTCCCTATTCCATATATGCTTCTAGATGATGGTACAAAGGTCAATAGGCACATCATCCTTACTAAAAAAAATACACCAATCATCTTCGAGTATTTGGTACAACCGAGGTCTTATTATGGGAAAAACAACCAAATACTCCTAGTGTAGTATAACCGAGGTCTCATTATGGGATAAACAACCACACTGAGCATCCATAACTGATGAGCAATGCTTTATCATGTGTTATTTCACTTTCATCTACATAACGTGTGTCAAGTATCTCGATAATTCATGTCAATACAACATAAACTAAGTGTACGTGCATATATCTCGGTGCGTGTATCAAAATCTGTTGTTCACCAACATGTCAGGTGTTAAACAACTCATAAGCATCATAATACCACATAACAAGATAAAAAAAATTCTCCTGAAATCAGTGACAGAGAAGAAAAACATGCACTGGCAATATGTCAGCCTGGTGATCGACCGTGATTAGTGGTGGTCGACCGCATCACGTTTCAGAGTCTATCCTGGCCTCTGTCTGGCACGCGGTCAACCACCAATTGGGCGAGGTCGACCTGACGCGATTCCAGAACATGTTTTGTGCAGGTTTGTGTTGTGTCTGTGCATGCGTTTTACTCAAACCTATTTAATTCGTGTTGAAACATGTGTAGAACATTGTAGACATCAGATTTACATCTCTGGAGATTATCAAACATGTGAAACATGATTAATCACATAATAAATTATATTTAAACACTTAAACATGCACGAAACATCAATACAAAGAATAAATCATCAAAACTTAGTTAAACAACGTTGTTAAATACTTTCAGATCTTTAAACATCTTTGTAATTTCGTTCTTAATATTTTAAATATGAAAATATCTATTCTTTATACATATAATACAAAAAATTTACTTTTTATGCCCAAATTAGTTAATTAGGCCCAAGAAATCATATTAAAAACTCATTAAATAGTTTAAAAATAGGGGATAGGATTAACAGAGATGAAACTCGTCCAAGACTCGATTTCAAACGTGGAAGATGAAGTTCCAAAGAAGATCTCCAAATCGAAAACTCAAAATAACCCGAAATCCCGCTCCAAAATCCTTTAATCTTTCTAAAAAAAATCAAAATAGGGTTTGCATGGGAGTTTGGTGGCTGCTGGGGTTTTTAGAATACTGAAAACTCGTGAATAATATGTATATATATATTAGAGAAAACGAATATGGGCCTCAAATACTTGAAACCAAGTCAAAACAGGAAAAATAGTTTTCAGGTTTCGTGGTCGACCGTGACAGTCGACCGGACTGGAATTTTCCAGATCCTTAAGATTTTGCCTTTGTGCATGTCTTCGACTCGTTCTATTCTCATGTATAAACTTGTTTATATTCAAAATACTTGTTAATGTACTCATACACTATTTAATAATATTTATCTCAATAAATATCCACTTATAATAATTAATCACATATTAATTCAATTTATTAATCATTAACTCAAAATTTTCAGGGTTTTACATTCACCCCCCATTAAAAGAATTTCGTCCTCAAAATTCTGTGATTGTATCTTAAAGATTAATACCACGAGAAAAGCACTAAGAGGGGATAATCTAGACAAGGAAACCCTCCCGTACACATCTCGTGTCATTAATCCCCAGATATGAAGCATAAGCAAACATTTAAACTTAACAATCTAGAATGCATGCACTCCTACTTAACCCCTAATTAGACGGAACTAGTACGTCGGTCGAAAATACAAACAAGGAACCCCCATATATACACCATATATTCCGAGTGATTAGGAGCTAAGTGTTAGTGCCTCATTCTAGCGTTAAATATAAATGTAAACATAATGTGATTACTAATGCATAAAAGCATACTTAATATCAATATTTTATCTACTCAAACAGATATGAGTAGTCGCGACTTATATTCTTTTTGCACTTTCAATAAACTTCTTCGGCTCCTAGCTTATTCCATTGAACTTTCACTAAAGAAATCATTTTGTTTCTATGCCTTTTGTTTTCACTAATAGTAATGCAAACCGGTATCTCTACGATAATCAAATCATCCTGAATCTTAATACTTAGTGTATCAATTATACTCTGCTGCTCCTCATCGTGCAAGTGTAAAACATAAAATATATCGTGTATACTCGACCTCAATACTAGAAAATCAAATCTAAATGATGTAACTCCAACATGCTCAAAATTTCTGAACGGATTAACATATCTTAGGGTACGTTTTCCCCCGTCTACTGAATCGCTGAACGCCCTTTATTAGTGATACTTTTATTATTATAAAATCTCCAACATGAAACTTTAGAGGTTGTCCCCACTGATCTGTATTACTCTTTTGTCGACTACGAGTGGCAAGAATAGTTCTCAAATCAATATTACATTATTCCTTAATGTGCTATCATAACTTTTGGTCTAAGTAATAACTATCTTCCGGCTCTGCCCACTAATAAGCAGTCTATAAGGTCTCCCGTACAGCACCTCATACAGTGCAATAGACATTCAATAATTGTTGTTATAAATTAATTCCATCAATGGGGTTGTGGTCATCTTGTTTGTCTTGATAATCCATATCGCATGCTTGCTATACGTTCTCCAAAAGTGTAAAGTAAACACCAATCCTTGGTTTGATACAATCATCTTTGGAACTTAATGAAATCACACTATTTCCTAAATAATTATCTTTGCATACATTTCCACTGTATAAGTCGTTTTTAAGGGTAAGAAATGCACCAATTTCGTCAACCAATCAACTATCATCCAAATAGATTCTGATTCTTTCTTTGATCGTGGAATCCCTTCAATGAAATTCATAGAAATATCTGCCCACTTCTACTCTGGAATGAGTAAAGGCTATAGGGTTCCGGCTGGTCATTGACGTACTGCCTTCGCTTGTTGGCAAGTAGAACATTTAGCTACATACTTCAAAATCTCCTCCCGCAAGTCGCTCTGTTAACATGTCCTTTAAAGTCTCTGTACATTTTTGATATGTCTAGATGTAATGTATACTTAGTATGATATGCCTTATCCGATAAATCCTTCATAAGTTGTGGATAACCAGCCATCACTAGCCGACTTTCCATTTAGAAACCTCCGTTTGTTTCAATAGTTCATTTTGCTTAAATCTTTTTAGAAGTTCCCTTCTTTTAGATTTTTGATCTAAGAATCTCTTAACTAGGTACTAATCTTTCCATAACTCAAAGATAACTTCACTGATAAAGCTCCTAAGAAAATGATGTTTCCGCTAATCTCCTGTCTAAAGCTAATCTGACCGAGAGTGTAAAGTTCTCGATGCAATAAACATTACAAAACTATAATCTCTCAACAACGTTTCCTTCTCAACGTGTCTGCTACAACACTCGTCTTTCCCTAATTGATACTAAATTGCAAACTAGTAATCTTTAATAAACTCATCTCTTTGCTGCTACCTCTGGTTATACTTCTTTTGGGAAGAAGGTACTTCCATGCTTTGATAATCTATATATAGTTTCCTTTGTACTCCATACAAATAATATCTTAATTTCTTCAATGGGAAAACCACTGCTGCTACATCCAAACCATATATAGGATAATTTTGCTCATGAGTCCTCAATTATCTTAAAATACAAATCTTCCCTCTCTGGGTCAGCGTTAAAACACCTCTAGGACCTGATACATTCACATACGTGTAAACAATGAAAATTTTTATCACTAAGCAGAATAACCATCACTGGTGTTGTAATAATTTAACCTTCAAAATTTTCCTGGCACTCTATGCTTCAAATAAACTGTACACCCTTCTTCGTAAGGTGTGAAAGTGACGTCAAAATCTTTGAAAAATCTTGAAGTATCTTTCTATAATAGTCGGTCCAAAACTAAGAAGTTATGGATCTCTAAAATGATCTACACCTTAGCTGAATTTTTACTACGATGCCCTCTCGGCTGATAACATGTTCCAAAATTCAGATCTCAGATAACTAGAATTCATACTTGCTAAAAGTTAGCGTATAGCTGGTGCTCCCGCAAGGTATGCAATGCTAAACTCAAATGCTGTTCATGCTCAGCCTCCGATCCCGGATAGATAGAAATATCATCGAAGAATACTATAACGAATTTGTCCAAGTATGGACAGAAAACCCGATTCATCAATCCCATAAATACCGTGGGTGCAATGGTCAGCCCAAACAGCATGGCAAGAAACTCGAAAGACTCATATCGAATCAGAAAGGTGGTTTTAGGGATATTCATCTCCCGAATCCACAACAATTGATAACTAGAACGAAGATTAATCTTTGAGAAACTACGCCCAGCCGCGCTCTACTGATCATAAATCCTCTATAGCAGATATCTAACTGGATCTAAAGCTTCTTTATCTCAATAGGTGTTATACGATAAGGTGCTTAGGGGTATCGGTGTGGTGTCTGGCTATAACTCAATGTAACGCTTGATCTCCCTCACTGGAGGTAAACCAGATATATCCTGCAAGACATCATGATACTCAGAGACCACTCATGTCTCACTCAAATTTGCACCCCGGTCTCATCTCATCACCTCCTCGACGTATACCAGAAATGACTCCACATTCTGATTACTCTATGAGGTTGCTACAAACTATACAAATCTATCGAATGCTCACAAAATGACTGTCTTCACAAACAGTCGTTACTAACGTGATAGGAAAGTAACCAATCCATACCAAAACATCATATAAGCTCGAATATATATGCAAAATAGATAAATCAACTAACCAATCCATACCAAAACATCATATAAGCTCGAATATATATGCAAAATAGATAAATCAACTATGAACTTAGACTCATCTAAGCTGAATATAAGCTCGAATATATATGCAAAATAGATAAATCAACTATGAACTTAGACTCATCTAAGCTGATAATGCATCTCCTATAAATACTCTCTAAGGGAGACACCTCTCCTAAAGGAGTAGATACAGATAATGGGATATTAAAAGGTTGCGCTACAAGCAGAAGACTACTCATAAAATCATAGGAGATGAAAGAATGTGAAGCTCCATAATCAAAATGAATACGGGATGGAAAGGAGTTCATAAGGAACGTACCTTCCACCACAGCCCTGCTCATGCCATGATCACAAGGAATAACTCTATATACTCTACCAGTAGCCGAAGACTGCTGCGCTACATCGCCTGGAGCGTATGGGGCTATCTGTCCCTGGTGGATCTCCTGAATAGCTTACACATGTCCCTTAATTCTCAGGACTGCTGACGATACCTCAATCCTCAATGGCTGGTCCTATCCTCGACCCTGAGCACGGTTTTGCTGATGCTGGTTCTTATTCTTGCCCTGTTGGCCTGCTGATGGTGTGCTGTGACACTCGGATAATCGGTGTCCAAATTTGTTGCAATTGTAATAGTCCCCTAAAACCTACGTTGATGCGTCTTTTGATCTTGCCGAGGTCCCTTCTTGTTGGGACCTTGCTAATGTAGACCCTTGCTCCGCTGTTGGGGGTCCTCTTGAGCCTACAAAAGGTCTCTTATCTTTACCTTTACCTTTATCATCGGGCTATCCTAATTTAAAATTGCCTTCTTTCCACTTAAGGAACATAGCCATCTCTATCTCCTGAGCCATGGCGGCATCTACTACCTCCCGCACTGATCGAAATCTCTGTGATACTAGATATCAACGTAAACCTGGGCGAAGCCCCATCATAAACATCTGAGCCAGCCGCTCCTTGGTGTGCCACATGCCGGTGAATCTAAGTAGTGTCATAAATTTACTCTCAAAATCCATCACGGATATATCCCCCTATTCCAACCGGGCTAGCTCCAACTCCTTCTTAGCTTTTGATGCATCTGACACATACTACTCATCAAAGAAGTGTACAAAAATCTCTCACGAAACTATCATCCTCTGCTCTGGAGTGAAACGAAGTTGATACCATCCTTCTGCATCGCCCTTAAGGCTAAAAGCTACTAGCCTCTGCTTCTACACAATATTCACATTAAGCATATCCAAAATGTTGCTCACATCTTTCTTCCATTTGTGTGCAGCAATGGAATTTGACGAACCATAAAACTCTGGAGCCTTCAACTTTTGGTATCTCTCTACCAAACGAAACCAAGCCTCCTGCTCAGCAGTTCCATCATTAACTGGTGATAGTGGTGTATCTATCGGTGTTTCCTCTGGTGTCACCTCCTGAATGGGCATCTCCTCCCTAATGGGTGCTTCTAGTTGAGCCTGATTTGCTAATTGCTCCTTAATCCCCACCAGTCGAGCTACTAAAGGTACTATAAGATCCACTAAGTACCGCAGAGCCTGCTGCGGCTCAAGTTTTCTATCATCTTGCTCAGCTCCCTGAGCATGAGTACCTCTGCGTCCACGTCCTCTTCCCGACATCTATAAGTTTAAAAGTAGAGCCTATAAATAGGATTTCAAGCATAAATATCGTAACATATACCAATACGAAAATTGTATCACTTATCACCCACAACATGCTTTATAACTCAAGCAAATAGTTCATAATTTTTTTTTGGTAATTTTCACGTATATATATATAATACGTCCTAACTCATACTAGGAATTCTTAGCGGACTCTATACATGATTCCTTGGAAACTCTATCCTAGCTCCACAATATGATACAGGGATGATCCTAAGGTGTAAAACCCCGTGAATTTGAAAATATGTTGATAAATAATAATAAATGTTTTATATGGTGATAAATAACATTTATTAATATTTGAGTATGCTATAAATTTATTTGAGATCAATTCAATATATATATGTGAATATATGAGTGAAATCATGCACTATATACACGAGCCTGAAATTTAGAAAAACGACCAGTTAAGAGTATATGTGTTTTACACAATGATAAAGTTGAAATCTGGAAAAACTCAAAGACTAATGTTGTAGGTCTCTTCAACGTATTTCCAACAAATCTTAAATCACCTCATTTTGAGGTTACATGAGAAAGTTACAGCCAAAATACAAAAGATAGTTTTCCCAGTCAGACTAGGTTTTCTGGTTTAGATCAAACGAGTTTGTTTCGGGTTTGCCTCTATGAATAACTGTGTTTTCATGAAAATTTCTCTCTTTTATCATATTTCTGAACCCTAGCAGCCACCCTCTCCCTTCAAAAACACTAGATCTTTTTCTTATGAATTTTGAGAGCTTTGTGGAGCATAATACCGATACGAGGGCGAGATTATCGACGTGTGGCAAGGGAGAATGGGTTGTTTGCACTTGTGGCTTGCTTGTTGTTCATTTCAAAGGCTTGCACATGAGCTTAAGGCAAGATTACCTACATCCAAACCTTACCCATAGTTTAAAACACGTGTGATGCGGCATAATTATGTACCAAAATTGCAAGTGCACAATTTATCAAGTTATAGTATAAAAAATATCGATCCCTCGAGGAAGGTGATTTTAAGAGATTATTAAACTTGGTTCTTATATTTTATGCGTGACAATTAGGAATAAAGAATAAGTGTGATTGTATGAGTGGTTGTTTTGATTTATATGCAAGAGGTAATAAATTGAATTTTAGAGGAGAGAAGGAAGAATCAAAGAATAAATGAAATCACAAGGCAAGAAAGAAGAATGAATAAAATCAAGAAATAAACTAAGAATGAAAAGAAAATTTAAGAAAGTTAAGATGGAGGATTCAAAAGAGCTAAGAAATCTAGAAAATAATCCACTAACCAATTTCAATTACAAAATACAAACTATTCTCTTTTTATCATATTTTAACTTAGATTTATTAAGCATAGATTATCAAACCATTTAAGGAAAGTGTAACCTATCAAATTATCATCTAAGTCAAAATCACTATTCATGATAAGAACAACAACATGATAATAATCCTAGAATTCATAAGCATAACCTATCAAACCATTTAAGATAAGCATAGATTATCAAATTCTTCTTCTACCGATTAGTTCTCTAGTTGATTATCCTAAACATGAACATTTTAAGTGCAAGAGAATAATTCATACAATATAAAGGAAATTAGACTAGTTTCATACAATTCTAAGATTCCTACAAGAATTAAATTCACATCTTTAAGAAATAAAAACAAGAAAAAGAAGACTAATTACAAAATTAAAAAGAAAAGAAAAAATCTAAACTATGAACAAGAAATAAATCTAATACAAAGAAAATAAAAATCTAAACTACAAAATAAATTACAGAAATTAAATGCAAGAAAAATAAATCTACTCTACAAATTAAAGTGCAAAAAGAAAATAAAAAAGACAAGAAAGTAAATCTATACTACAAGCATGAATTTAAATCTAACTAATAAGCAATAATAAAGAAATTACTAAAAAGAAATAAAAGAGAAAAGAAATGCAAACCTTCAAATTGCTCTTCATCTCCATCCTCATCATTCAACAAGAGGAGAAAGAACAAATTTAAAGAGGAAAAATTATTATTATTAATTGCAACTAAAGTTACAATTTTTGGAAGGACTTCTCAATTAAGAGTAGCCCTCCTCTCCAAAAGGAGTTTACAAAATTTTCACACCTCTAACCCCTCACTCTCTACCCCTATTTATAGTAATCTTCAATGAATTTGAGCCATTGGATTTGTCTTGAGCCCCAAGCAACAATCTCCACCTTTGAATTTGCTTTTTGTTCTTCTCTAGCCCAATCATATGATTTATTTAATTTTTAAAACATTATGTCCGGCCCATTTTTGTGATCAAAATCTGCAGCAGGAAATCCGGCCCAATTTGATTCATTTTTTCAAAAGCCAAGCAATCCGGTCTTCATTAGCAGCCAGCCCACTGGAATTTCAAAATGAGATTTTAATTCACAAAACAGGCCGGCCCATTCAAGCATCAAGTCCAGCCTTTGATTTTCGAAAATCAAAAGTCCAAGCCCAAGCCGGTCTTTGTTAATTCAAAGCCTCAAAAAAAATGCAGCAGGTCCCTATTTCCCTTGTGTAATCTTTTTGCTTTGGGCCTTCACAAATTTGAAAATTTCACTTTGGCTTCTTGAATCATTTCTTCATTTAATCAATGGGTTTTTGTTGAGAGATGGGAGGTTGAGATTTATTCTTCATTAACCTGTAATTGAAGATAAAAACAATTATTAGCGATATATTTATTCATATAAAATAGATAATGAGGGTATAAAATTGTAATAAAATGTGATTATCAACGTGTTTATAACGTAATATAGTTATTTTAATGCTTAGATCTAATTATAACATGATAAAAAAGTAGATTTTTGATATAAAATCTTAACCCGATGTTAGATCTACATGTTTTTCCTGATGTTTATAATAGAAACATGATCATGATTATTAGGGTTGTTTAAAATTTCATTTTAACTTGTTAATCATGTTCTAATCATGTTTAAATCCTAATTTGATGTTTAATTGAGATTACATGTTGATTAGAGATGCTTAAAACCTAGGTTTGTGAAATATAAGAAATATGAATGAATTTAAATCAAATTATATCTGATCTATAAGCTTTTACAAGAAACATATGTTAAACATGTTAAGAAATCATGTTCTAATCAAGGAATTTTGTTAATTGGGTTATTAAGCCCTAATTAGATTAACCCAAGAGTTTGAATCATGCTCAAGACAATTTTCGTAAGTAATTATCAAAGCTTAGGTGTTATTATATGTTTGATGATAAGAAAGTTTTGTTTTTAAATAAGTTATGATATATCATAAATCAACAAACCTAAAAACTTAAGAAAGCAGATTTTTCTCTGGCCGGTCGACCGGCGCCCAAGGGGCGATCGACCGACAAATCTCTGTTTGTGCACGTTCTTGGTCCGGTCGACCAGCGCCTTTGGGGCGGTCGACCGGTCTGCCTCTTTTGAGTTTCCTGAGTGTTGTTTGCTTGCATTTTGGATGTGATCGTGGGGTGTGAGCCGCATGATAATACACATACAGACTTGAGTAAACACATATAGTGTCGTAGCACACATATGAGTATCCCGAATGGGATTATGACAAGTGTTGTCCGATTAGCTTAAAATAAAAGATATACATGCATTGTAATATATTGCTTGTTGATTATTTTACACATGAGGTAGTCGTGAACACGAGTTGTGGATCTGAACATTATGATACGTGCGTGAGTGTTAAATACACGTTTTGTTTGAGTCGTATCACATGTTTTGAGTTGATAGTGTTGGTATAACACATGATAATGCATAATTCATTAGTTGTGGATGCTCGATGATGGACATTTTCTTGCAATGAGACCGGGACTTTACCACACCAGGAGTATTGGGCATTTTCCTGTTATAAGACCGTGACTGAACCAATACTAGAAGATGATCGGGGTTTTCCAGATTAGGCTGATATGCATATGCTCCGCTATACGATCATCTAGATGATTCATTTGGAATAGGGAGATATACTTATTGTCGCAGAACGATTGAGTAAGGATGTTATTTCCACATGATAATGTGATGTACCTTACAAGAGTATCGTTATTTCATGTACACACACACACACACACACACACACACACACACGCACACACACACACACAGATGTAGTTTTTCTCCTATTTTAGATTACCCGAGAGTAGGGTACAATTCAAATACTTTTGGCATACATGGCATGATCTGTGAAGATGTTTATTTTGAGTGACATTTTCCTTATGACTGCGCCACTACCTAAGGGTAGTCCGAGATTGTAACATTTGCTCACCATGTTTTAGGTTTGGAGTTGTAGTCTACTTTCATGTATTGGTTCTCTTTTACTTCTTCGTTGAGATCAATAATTAGCGATTCACGTGCTACGTCTCGTTTGTAGGTGTCTAAATATTAATTCCATTAGATATGGGAAAAATAATTTTAGGTAGACTATGCTTAATAGGTAGAGCCTCCACTTCATCTAGTAGCCCTTCCCCTAGGGGCGGATGGAGATGATATTGGTGTAGCACTCTGACGTTCTTGTGGTTATTCTTTTTATTTAAATTATCTCTTTCTAGCAGCTCAGAGTTTTGAAGAGCCGCAGGATGACGGAGTTCTAGCATAGTCGTCGTCGCACAGTCTTAGTAGCTGAAGCTTCACTGTATAGTTACATTCATTGTTCAGACTTTAGAGTTGTATTCATTTTATAAAGGTAGAGTGCCTTAGTATGAGATTTAGTTTATTCATGTTGATTATTTCATATATCAGATGTACTTCAGTTGAGACATGATTCTTTTATTTATGAGATCTCTCCTTCTATATCATGTCTATTATTTTTATTTCCTCATTTTTCCTGTTTTGTACCTTCACTTCTTATTGATTCTACTAAAGGATATTACTGTGATTGGTGAAATGTGATAATGTACTATATGGGTGCATGGTAGGTTTGACAATCCGGGTTTCACCTTGGACTGTAGCCTTATGTGAACCCTGGGGCGTCACAGGTAGTATCAGAGCTCTAGTTCCAGCATCCTTAGGATCATCCTGTGTCGAGTCGTGGAGCTAGGATAGAGTTTTCTAGGATTCATGTATAGAGTCCGCTAGAAATTCCTAGAATGAGTGAGGAAGTTATATACGTATATTCAAAAATTACGAATTTTTTTATGACTACCTTACTTTGATTGAAAAGTATTTACGTGAATACATGTGATACATTATGTTATGTATATATATTTGCGACTTCTTTTACTGTGCCTATTAAGCTCTCCTCTTGATATTATAAATGTCAGGATGAGGATGCGGTCTAGATATAACTCATACCCGGAGAGCTGGGCAAGCAGAGCCTGAGCCATAGCAGGCTCCAGAGTATCTAATCGATTTCGTAACACCGATCGCAGAAGCAGAGACTAGCAACACTCGAAGAGCGAGTAACGAGCCATATTACATTTGCTAGAGTTCCACTACCAGTTATACCAGTCGTGCCTATTGAAGAGGTAATGCTAATGATTATACCATCACCACAAACCAGCTGTTGATAGAGTCGTAGAGTAGGAGACTTGGCTCTATGAGGATAAGAAAGACATCAGATATTGAGAACATCATAGTTTTAGGGCACACCAGATTTATGTGTAGCCTATAAATGGAAGAAATATGTGAAGATTTCTTAACATCGATTCAATACTAAAGCAGGGTTAAATTTATTCAGTGTAGAGGATATCATCGGACGATAGCACTAGAGGATAGCACCAGAGGATGGCACCGACTTTAAATTTTCACCGTGTAGGCATATAAAATTGCTTATAGGTCCCTTAGCTCAGCTCGGCACAAACCGACAAACCAACGAGGCAACGAGATTGACTAATCGCACGCAAGCAACGAAATACGTCCATTCGCATGCGGGATCAAGCTAAGTGTTCGAAGAGTCAACGAGTCATCCAACCGAGAGCGGACTCGGACGAATCACGATCGAATCAAGATCAGCTTCGGACTCAGACTCAGAAGTGGATTTACTGCCTAATCAGGATCCGGATTTACTGCCAAATCAGGTCAACGAATCAAGTCTGGATAAATCAACCACAGAACCGAATCACGAATAGAACCAAAGGCGGAAAACAGCAAACCCACACACCCGGAGGGGCTCGGCTCAAACCGAGCCACCCCAGGGTGGCTCGGCCTGCTGGATTGGAGACTCAGAACTTAACAAGATTCAAGCTTTGGGACTTCGAGGACTTGCACATCCAGATCTGGTGCTCGACGATCATCAACGCCAAATAAGGTAGGAGTTCGAGGGGACCGGATCTCAGATCTACGTTGCTACACTCCGGATCTAAGCTTGGTCTTAGATCCCGAGACTTGGACGATTGTTTCCTTGGTGAAACAATCCTCCCCGGCTATTATTTCCTTGGTGAAATAATACTCGTTGTACTGCGTAGATCCGACCGGATCTAGATCGCGCGGTGGTCCACGGCAAACAACCCCGGCGCAGGCAAAGAACCCACAAAGCGAGCGACCGCAAAACAGGAGCTCGTGATTCGTTCGACAAACAAGGAAACAAAGTTGTAATTTTTCATTTCTTTTTATTTGATTTTCGTTGTAACCGGATCTTATAAAAAGACCGGATCTTTGTAATCGATAAACTATTACAAGAATTTGCAATGGAATCAATGAAGAAAGCAACAATTTTTTCCGCGAACAATCTGGCGACCACAGTGGGAGCCACCGATCTCGCCGACGAGATCGGAGCGTCGCAGCCGCGGATCTCAATCCCGGTCGTGGAGGGGGTCGAATACGAGTTCGATCAGACCAAGTTCGAGGAGAACCTTTCATCCTCGTCCAGATCTACCTCCCCCCGCAAGTCCAAGAAGTCCAAGTTCTCCTCCAGGAGAAAGGTTCGTTGGTATGAAGAAGTCGAAGCCACCAACGAAGATCTCGCCCCGTTTGATGCCAAAGCTGCATCGGGTGAGATCTCTCCAACTTCCAACCAGGGAAAATACCAACGAAGATCTCGCCCCGTTTGATGCCACAGTCGCATCGGGTGAGATCCCTCCAGTTTCCAACCAGGTCAGATCTGCTCTGGCCAACCCTTCTGCCGCAGGGGGCGTGGTGACTCTCTCGAAGAGAGCCCGCCAAAGGCAACGTCAACGCCTTGCGAAACGATTCGCAAAGGCCATGGAGTCAGTTGACGGGATCCGCTACAATGTGGATCTGAAGAACAAGAGAGGCAAACAGCCTCAACAACAGATGAACGGCGCCTCTTCCAAGCCGCCAACAATGGAATGGGTCCGTGTCAAACGGAACCGATCGACGCTGGAGGAGCGCATTCGCAAGCGCCGCGCACTATCAGCGCAGGCACGGGCTCAAGCCGAAGAAGCCCGTAGAAAGCTGCAGAAAGAGGTGGTCAAGAAGCCGCCATCAACCCGCCAAGTCTGGAGGCCAAAGTCTGAAGCGGCAATTCAGGGTAAGGATCAACCTTTGCAGCCTCCAACCAAAATTCAACCTCCGGGGTCAAGAAGCCGCCATCAACCCGCCAAGTCTGGAGGCCAAAGTCTGAAGCGGCAATTCAGGGTAAGGATCAACCTTTGCAGCCTCCAACCAAAATTCAACCTCCGGCGAACCAAGCTAAGTCATCGAGAATTCCCATAGCTACTCCGGGAGATCGTGCAGAATCCTCCCGAAGGAGAAAGTCAGTCTTGGAGCGCCTCGGTCCACTTCCCGAGGAGCGAAGCAAAGCTCCGATCCAAGAACGTTTGGGCCCACTAAGAAAGCCCCGAACGAATCAACACACTGGGGGTCGCCGCAACCCTCAACATGACAAAGAAATCATGGCACCCAAGCGCACTATGCTGCGCATTGAAGTTCAAGAGCCCGCTGAGAATTCACGCCCAAAAAGGCATGTCTCAAGGCGCGTGACTCTTGAAAGTCCAAAGAAGGTAATTCGCTCTCAGAAGGAAACGTTATCGTCTGATGATGATTACGTTATACCTGAGAAATCGTACCAACACACGATGGGTTGCTCTGACTTTCAAACGGACGAGCTGTACTATCGTGCTGGGGGTACGAGCAAAGCCAGAAAGAGAAGTCCTCAAAGGCTAGAAACTCAGTGCCCTTGTTCAAAGCTCATTCGGGCGGTACTGTCTGAGTGCAACTGCATCAAGGTAGTCCCAGAGAGAATCTCAGTGTTCGAAAGGCTCAGCACCGAAACGCCAAAACCAAGGCATAGGCGTTTCCGACAAAGAAGAACGGTGGTTAAAGACGGAGAATTTCCGAGGGTCACCGCCAACATGACCAGCAAAGAGACATCGACACAGGTTAATCTCAAGTCGTTTCTGGAAGCATCCCGGTGTCTAACCCGTCTGCAGTCTGGAGCCATCGCACGAGGAACTTATGGTAGGGTTCGGACAAGATTGCCTTCGGAAGATGAAGAATCGGATTCCTGCTCTGCTGTCGCATCGGACAATACAGTGTCCAGCGAAGGACAACCCCGCGAGTCATTTATGATAAGCGCGGAAGAAATGGCCAAGATGCTTGAAGACGCTTTGGCTAAGCAGAAAGAAAGTTTCAAATTCGAGATGGAGATGGCCATGCAGCAGATGAGAGAGATGCATGAGCAACAAATCCAGACATTAGCTACTGGTGGTGCTAATCAAGCGTCACAACAGCAATCCCGAAGGCAGCAAAAGACTTCGGGTCCGAGACTCCAAAGAGAGTATTCCTTCAAGGACGAAGACGTTCCAGCCATCTTCGAATCCCTCCTTGAAGGTAACAAGATCAAGCTACCACCTATCACAAATCAGGAGGAAGCTGACAACACTACGGACCCAAAGTACTGTGCATACCACAGGAGGGTCGTTCATCCCACCAAGGATTGCTTTGCTCTCAAGAATAGCATTCAGACCTTGGTTGAAGCCGGCGTCATAACGCTGAGGTAAGCCAATTGAGAATGGCAAAACTCCGACCGGTATAAGAGTATAAACTGCTTCCTAAAACTCCAAAGAGTATACGAGTATAAACTGTTTCTCAATCCTCCGACCGGTATAAGAGGTTAAACTACTCCCTGATACTCCAATAGGTATATGAGTCTAAACTGTTTCCCCACTTTTGACGGGAAGTTCCTGGAGAATATTAAGCTAATATTCTTAAGGATAACCCGGTTAGTTAACTGATAATAATGTCCGAACCAGTTCCGCAGAGGAAACTGGGGGTGGACGATTTATGTAATGGGAAGTTCCCAAAACCACAGCAATGTAATGAATAAGAACTCCCATTCTCACCATGTCTATGCACTCAACACTCTCTCTGTTAGAGTCTGGACGTAAAGTACCCACTTGGTCAAACCTTCTTACAGTTAGGACCACAGTCAAAATCCCCTCTCGATTCCCCCAATGAACGAGAGGTCCACAAATTGAGCGATCAAACCTTCCTACAGTTAGGATTGTCTCAAAACACCCACTTGGTCAAACCTTCTTACAGTTAGGACCACAGTCAAAATCCCCTCTCGATTCCCCCAATGAACGAGAGGTCCACAAATTGAGCGATCAAACCTTCCTACAGTTAGGATTGTCTCAAAACACCCACTTGGTCAAACCTTCTTACAGTTAGGACCACAGTCAAAATCCCCTCTCGATTCCCCCAATGAACGAGAGGTCCACAAATTGAGCGATCAAACCTTCCTACAGTTAGGATTGTCTCAAAACACCCACTTGGTCAAACCTTCTTACAGTTAGGACCACAGTCAAAATCCCCTCTCGATTCCTCCAATGAACGAGAGGTCCACTTTCAAATCGAGTGATCAAACCTTCCTACAGTTAGGGTCACCTCAAACTCCTGTTTGGCCAAACCTTCCTACAGTTAGGGTCAAAACCATAATTCACTCTCGATAAACGAGAAATTCATCTTTAGTTCGGTAATCAAACCTTCCGACAGTTAGGGTTATCCGAATCTTTTCGATTCTCGGAGTGGAGATCCCACTCTCAGTTTCACCTTTCCGGATTCTGGGGGTGGAGATCCCACCTCGAGTCTCCTTTCCAGTTGAAGATAGAATATAAAATTCTTCTTCTTCATTGTCGGGAGATAGAATATAAAATTCTTCCTCTCCCATTTCGGGTTCGTCTTTGCCCCAAGAGAAGACACCACCTTTTTCAAATCCCAAAATCTGTGCCTCACAGGTACAGGGAATTTTATCCCGAATCCTAAGTAGGGATAAGTCAACGCCTAACACGCGTTGCCGGTTTAGTCTTTCACCGATTGAAGAAGACACTAGAATTCCAGTCTAGGAAGTTTATCCCGAATCCTAAGCAGGGATAAGTCTGCGCCTAACACGCGCTGCCGGTTTAGTCTTTTTCCGCACAAAAAGACACCAGAGTTCGATTCTGGGGTATTCTATCCTGAAACCTAAGCAAGGATAAGTCTGCGCTTAACCCGCGCTGCCGGTTAGTTCTTAACCGTTAAAAAGAATACCCGTCCGCATATTCAACATTGTGGTAGGTTGTTATTAATAACACCAAAATCCATGCCTTACACGCATGGGGAATTTCATCCTGAATCCTAAGAAAGGATATGCCGACGCCTAACACGCGTCGCCGGTTTAGTCTTTTACCGATTGAAAAAGACACCAGAGTTCGATTCTGGGGTATCTCATCCCGAAGCCTAAGTAGGGATAAGTCAACGTCTAATACACGTTGCCGGGTAGCCTATTCCCGTAACAATGGCGAAGCCTATGTATTCAACATCATAGCACAAAGTCTCAAAGAATTCACTCTCTTAGCACAACGTTACATGCGGAACGGATTTAGACAATCCGCATGCTAGCCCGACTCAAACGGTAGTCGGTAAAGGCTAATCAAACCCGTTGAAGGCTGGGGGGTAGCCAAAAACCCCATAATCAAACCCGTTGAAGGCTGGGGGTTAGCCAAAAACCCCAAAGTCGACGCCTAACACGCGTCGCCGGGTGGTCTATTCCCGGGAGAAAGACGAAGTCTACGTATTCAATATCGTAGCACTAAAAGGGTTAACTCTTTTAGCTTAACGTCACATGCGGAACGGACTTGAACAATCCGCATGCTAGCCCGACTCAAACGGTAGTCGGTAAAGGCTCATCAAACCCGTTAATGGCTGAGGGTTTGCCAAAAATCCTATAAATACGAGAGTCACTGATGCATCAGCTCCATTAGTTGGTCTCGTGACTTGAGCATCCAACGACGCTCGAAACCCTAGGGTCAACGGCGGACAACGCGTAACCCTAGGTCAACGCCAGTCAACGCGTTGCGAGCAAAAATTCAACGTACGACGTTCGAAACCCGGACAACGCGTGACCCTAGGTCAACGCCTATCAATGCGTTGCAATGAAAGAACTAATACTCCGAAAAGTATACGAGTATAAACTGCTTCTTAATACTCCGAAAAGTATACGAGTATAAACTGCTTCTTAACACTCCAATAAGGTATATGAGTATAAACTATTCCCTATTTTTTTTGGTTTGAGAAGTTCCTAGAGAATGTTTTTATAAACATTCTTAAGGATAACTCAACAACACGACGCCGGACAACGCGTTGCAGATAAAGACTCGACGCCAACAATCGATGGTCAGCTAAATCAGGAACCGACTCCAAAGTTCAAAATTCCGACAACGGTCAGACAATAAATGCAGCACCGGAAACCTTACAGACATTCGACAAAGCACCGAATAGCCTGAAGGATTGAAGGAATCAAGAACAGAAGCCATTCCAAGGTCCCGTTACACCGACTGAAGGTGGGGACAATCATATCCAAAGTATTACAGACTCTTCTATAAAAGAACGAGACTGAAATACTTTGGAGGGGGTATCTGTAGGCATATAAAATTGCTTATAGGTCCCTTAGCACAGCTCGGCACAAACCGACGAACCAACGAGGCGACGAGATCGACGAATCGCACGCAAGCAACGGAATACATCCATTCGCGTGCGGGATCAAGCCAAGTGTTCGAAGAATCAACGAGTCATCCAACCGAGAGCGGACTCGGACGAATCACGATCGAATCAAGATCAGTTTCGAACTCAAACTCAGAAGCGGATTTACTGCCAAATCAGGAATCCAACTTACTGCCAAATCAGATCATCAAATCAGAGTCTCAGGTCAACCGAAACACGGACAAACGAGACAACGGAAAACGACTCGAAAAAGTCGGAAAACACCGCCCGCGGGGGCTCGGCCAAAGCCGAGCCACCTCAAGGTGGCTCGGCCAAGGCCGAGCCACCCTGAGGTGGCTCGGTGGCCGAGGAGCCACCAAGAGGTGGCTCGGTGGCCCACCAAGGTGGCTCGGTGGCCGAGCCACTTGTGGCCGGCCACCCTGTGCCCAAGGCACAGTGAGGGTAGCCTATAAATAGGCCACCCCCTTGTTCATTTGAGAGGGTTGGAAAATTTGGAGGCGAAGCTCTGCCGGATTCAAGACTCAAAACTTAAAAAAGATTGGAGCTTTGGGACTTCGGGGACTCACTCTTCCAGATCTGGTGCTCAACGATCGTCAACGCCAAAAAAGGCAGGTGTTCGAGAGGACCGGATCTCAGATCTAGGCAGACGTACTCCGGATCTAAGCTTGGTCTTAGATCCCGAGATTTGGACGATTGTTTACTTGGTGAAACAATCCTCCCCGGCTATTATTTCCTTAGTGAAATAATACCCGTTGTACTGCGTAGATCCGACCGGATCTAGATCGCGCGGTGGTCCACGGCAAACAACCCCGGCGCAGGCAAAGAACCCACAAAGCGAGCGACCGCAAAACAGGAGCTCGTGATTCGTTCGACAAACAAGGAAACAAAGTTGTAATTTTCATTTCTTTTCAATTTGATTTTCGTTGTAACCGGATCTTATAAAAAGACCGGATCTTTGTAATCGATAAACTATTACAAAAGTGTACAATGAAATCATTAATGAAGAAAGCAACAATTTTTCCCGCGAACACACCGGAGCAGCGAATACCACTTATTTGAGAGAATTTTGTTTGCTTCATTGACAAGCAGTAGAACTAGTCCGATTAAAGCAAGGAGATATGCATGTAGTTAATTATGGAATCATGACCAGCATGACAATAACAAGGGCAAGAGACCTATTTCGGAACCTAGAGAGCCCTAGTAGCGGGTTAAGGATTTTTACCGCCAGCAACAAGGATAACATAAGAAGAGATCACAACCTAAAACAAGATTCGAGAGCACCACAGCAGTTCAGAATCCGGCAAACATGTTACAATTGTAACAAGATCGGACATAGAGTGAAGGATTGTGGAACTACACCAGCAAGAGGCCAGCATAACAGAGGTCAGAATCAACAGTCTCAAGGTCGTGATTACGGCAAGCAGCAGAGGATTTAAGGTACCTCCAGCCGTCTTGAGGATTAAGGGGCTAGTAGAATAGATTCGTACCATCCAAGGGATTCCTGTGGAACAAACAATCCCATATGTTCTACCGCCATTAGCGTAGCAATCGCTAGCCACCGACAGGGTTTATACAGTCGTACCGCGTGATCATTGTGCGAGGGGAGCTTTCTTAGTGATTTCCTTTCCAGCTCGGATCTTGTTGATTCAGAAGCTTCACATTCTTTTATCTATCATGATGTCATGATTAGACATCAGCTTGTAGTGCAACCTTTAGGCATTCCGTTATCAGTTTCTACTCCTTTGGGAGAGGTGTCTCTCTTAGAGAGTATATATAGGATATGTGTCATCAGTTTAGACGAGTCTGAGTTCGTGGTCAATTTAATCGTCCTGTGAATGTCTGATGTTTGATGTTATTCTTGGTATGGATTGGTTATTTTCCTACCACGTTATTATAGACTGTTTTGCAAAGACAGTCAGCTTGTGAGCATTCAATGGGTTTGTATAGATAGTAGCAATCTCATAGGGTAACCAGAATACAGAGTCATTTCTGGCATACGTCGAGGTGGTGATGATACGGGATCGGGGTGTAGATTTGAGCTAGACCGGAGTCATCTTAGAGTATCAAGATGTCGTTCAGGACATACCGAGATTTCCTCTAGTGAGAGTGGTTGTTTTCCTGCATCAAGTTGTAGCAGGCACCGTACCGATATTTTGAGCATCCTATCATATGGCACCCATTGAGATGAGGGACCTATAGACTTAGATAGATGAGTTGTTATCTCAGAGTTTCATTTTCCAGAGTCATTATCATGGGAGCACCAGTCCTCTTCGTGGAGAATAAGGACAGTAGTATGCAATTATGTATAGATTTTAGTGAGTTGAACAAGGTCACTTCCTAGATCAGGTATCCATTATCGAGGATTTATGACTTGTTCGACTAGCTGTAGGGAGCGTAACATTTCTCGAAGATTGATTTTCATTCTGGTTATTTTTAGTTGCGAGTGCGGAGAGTGGATATTCTCAAAACCGCCTTTCAGACTCAATATGGGTCTTTCGAGTTTCTTGTCATACCATTTAGGCTGACCAATGCACCCGCGATATTCATAGATTTGATGAACTGGGTTTTTCATAATGTTATGACCAGTTTGTGATTGTTTTATCGACGACATCCTTATCTTTTCGAGATCAGAGGCAGAGATTGAGCAACATCTTCGTTTGACATTGCAAACTTTGTGGGAGCATTAGTTATATGCTAAGTTTAGCAAATACGAGTTTTTGGCTATCTGAGGTCAGATTTTTGGCCATGTTATCAGCAAGAAGGGCATTGTAGTGGATCCAGCTAAAGTGAAAGCAGTACTTGATTGGGAGCTACCAAAGACAGTTATAGAGATTCGTAGTTAATAAAGTTTGGCTGGCTATTACAAAAAGTTCATTCAAGACTTCTCGAAGATTGCGACACCACTTACACGCCTTACGTATAAGGGTGTACAGTTTGTTCGGAGTTACGGAGTGCCAGGAAGCATTTAAGACTCTAAAGGTGAAATTGAATATAACGTCAGTAATGGTTATTCCAAGCAGTGATAAGCATTTGTCGTCTGCACGGATGCATAATTAGTGGGTCTAGGAGGTGCTTTGATGCAGACCTAGAGAGTATTGGCTTATATTTCCTAAAAGTTAAGGCACATCGTACCAGATACACAGTGCATCCAGACACAACGAAAATGTACAAGGATCTAAAGAGACATGTTTGGAGGAGCTTCTAGGATTCGTTCGGTAGCCAGCTGTGGTATTCCAGTGTTCTCCAATTACAGACAGATGGACAAACAAAAAAAAGTGAACCGAGTATTAGAGGACATGTTACGAGCATGTGTTATTGACTTTCAAGGTAGTCGGGAGGACAACAATCTTTTGATTTAGTTGATTATAACAACAGTTGTCAAGCAACTATTAGCATGGCACCGTATGAGGCATGGTAAAGGAGGATTTATAGATTACCTATTTGTTGGGCACAACCAGAAGACATCCTATTGTTTGTATCAGAACTTGTGAGATAGACTATGAATAAGCTAGTAGAAATTTAGGAGCGCATTCTTGCAGAACAGAGTAGACAGAAGAGTTACGTCGATTAGAGGCGATGACCGTTAGAGTTCAAGGTCGGGGACTATATATTATTGAAAGTATCACAATCGAAGGGAGTTTAGCATTTTAGTAGACGGGGAAAAGCTTGCCCCGAGGTATATTGGTCTGTTCACAATTGTTGGAGCATTGGAACCGTTTCGTATCGGCTAGATCTTCCAACATCGATATCGAGTATACACGATGTTTTTCATATTTCGATGCTCAAGAATCATTTACGCGATGAGGAGCAACAGCAAGTGTCAGACGCACCAGAGATCGAGGTTCATGATGATTTGACTACGATTGTGATTCCTATTTGTATTCTTGCCAAGGAGGACAAGAAGCTTAGAAACAAAGTGATACCTTTGGTTATAGTTCAATGGAACTTGAATGGAGATGAGGAGGCTTCTTGGGAGCGTGAGGAGAATATGCGTCACGACTACCCGTACCTGTTTGAGTAGGTAAATTGATTGATTTTGTTTGGTGTTCATGATTATCTATATGGTCATATTTATATTTAACGCTAGAATAAGGGTATAAACACTTAGCTCCTAATTATTCGGAACACATGATATATATATGGGGGGTTCTTTGTTTAGATTTTTTGTCCGACGTACTAGTTCCGTTTAGTTAGGGGTTAAGTGAGAATACTTTTATTCTAGATTGTTAAGTATAAATATTTCTATGTTTTATATCTAAAGATTAATGGTACGAGATGTGTATGTGAGGGTTTCCTTATCTAGATTATCCCCTCAACATGCTTTTCTAATATTATTAATCTCTAAGATACGATTGCGGAATTTCAGGGACGAAATCCTTTTAAGGGGGAAGAATATAAAACCCTGTGAATTTGAAAATATGTTGATAAATAATAATAAATATGTTAATTATTGATAAATAATATTTATTAATATTTGAGTATGCTAGAAATTGATTTGAGATCAATTCAATGTATATATGTGAATATAGGAGTGAAATCATGCACTATATACACGAGCCTGAAATCTGAAAAAACGATCAGTTAAGAGTATATATATTTTACACAATGATACAGTAGGAATCTAGAAATATGTAAAAGACTAAAGTTGTAGGTCTCTTTAACAAATTTTCAAAAAATCTTAAATCACCTATTTCTGAGGTTAGATGAGAAAGTTACAGCTAAAATACCAAAGGTGGTTTTCCCAGTCAGACTAGGTTTCCTGGTTCGGATCAAACGGGTTTGTTTCGGCTTTGCCTCAATAAATACCTGTATTTTTTATGAAAATTTCTCTCTTTTATCATATCTCTGAACCCTAGCAGCCACTCTCTCCCCTCAAAAATTTTAGATCATTTTCTTATGAATTTTGAGAGCTTTGTGAAGCACAATACCGTCACGAGGGCGAGATTATCGACGTGTGGCAATGGAGAACGGGTTGTTTGCACTTGTGGATTGCTTGTTGTTTGTTTCAGAGGCTTGCACATGAGCTTAAGGCAAGATCATGCTCAAGATAATTTTTATAAGTAATTATCAAAGCTTAAGTGTTGTTATATATTTCATGATAAGAAAGTTTTGTTTTTAAACAAGTTATGATATTATCATAAATCAACAAAACCTAAAAACTTGAGAAAGCAGATTTTTTCTCTTGCCGATCAACAGGCGCCATAGGGGTGATCGACTAGCAAATCTTTGTGTCTGCACGTTCTTGGTCCGGTCGACCAACGCCTTTAGAGTGGTCAATCGGTCTGCCTCTTTTGAGTTTCCTGAGTGTTGTTTGCTTGCATTTTGGATGTGATCGCGAGGTGTGAGCCGCATGATGATACACGTACAGCCTTGAGAACACATGTATAGTGTTGTAGCACACATACGAGTATCCTGAAGGGGATTATGACAAGTGTTGTCCGATTAGCTTGAAATAAAAGATATACAAGCATTGTAATATATTGCTTGTTGATTATTTTACACACGAGGTAGTCATGAACACGAGTTGTGGATCCGTACGTCGAGATACGTGTGCTGGTGTTGAATACACATTTTGTTTGAGTTGTATCATATGTTTGGAGTTGATAGTGTTGGTATAACACATGATAATGCATAATTCATTAGTTGTGGATGCTCGTGATGGACGTTTTCCCGCAATGAGACCGCGACTGTACCACATCAGGAGTATTGGATATTTTCTCGCAATGAGACCATGGCTATACCTATGCTCGAATATGATCGGGGTTTTTCAGATTAGGCTGATATGCCTACGCTCCGCTGTACGATCATCTGGATGCATCATCCGGAATAGGGAGCTATACCTATTGCCGCAGAACGATTGAGTAAGGATGTTATTTCCACACGATAGTATGATGTACCTTATAAGAGTATCGTTATTTCATACCCGAGAGTAGGGTACAATTCAAATACTTTTGGCATACATGGCATGATCTATGGAGATGTTTATTTTGAATGATATTTTCCTTATGACTGCGCCACTACCCGAGGGTGGTAGTCCGAGATTGTAACATTTTCTCATCATGTTTGAGGTTTGGAGTTATAGTCTACTTTGATGTATTGCTTCTCTTTTACTTCTTAGTTGGGATCAATGATTAGCGATTTACAACTTGAGACATATGGTATATACATGAGAGTTTCATTGTTTGGATTATTTCGCTCGATGTACCAGTCTCGTGTTGTGAGTTTCTAATTATTGGTTTTTTTAGATTGTTTATATTTAGTTTGGTGTTAATGTTTAGGTATCTACAACTTGAGACATATGGTATATACATGAGTGTTTCATTATTTGGATTATTTCGCTCGACATACTACGTCTCATTTGTAGCTGTTTAAATATTAATTCCATTAGATACAGGGAAAATAATTTTAGGTAGACTATGCTTAATAGGTAGAGACTCCATTTCATTTAGCAGCCCTTCCCTAGGGGCGGATGAAGGTGATCTTGCTATAACGCTCTGACACTCTTGTTGTTATTCTTTTTGTTTAAATTGTCTCTTTCAGGCAGCTCAGAGTTTTGCAGAGCCGTAGGATGTAGGCATCAAATATTACCTACGGGTTCCCGTACATAGTTTGAGATGAAGAGAAGATGTTAAATAACATTATCTAAGTTGAAGAGGATTATATAATGTCGACAAGTGAATGAAGTGCGTCGACGAAGCATACGAATCAACGTGACGGCAGAATAGCAAAGAAACGATCCAATCGAGAATTACGAAAGACAAGGCGCCAATCATGTCTTGTCCACTCCATGTATGATTCACCCATAGGAGATTGTAGATATTTTCCCTAGCTTTCTGACGCACTTCGAATCACGTCATTCCGAAACTGGAGGAAAGTTATGACAAAAAAAGTCAAAAGGGGAAAACGACGTCTCTACCAAGGCCAAGTCACATTTGTGTCTTGGCTAGGGCCGAGATAGTATCGGCCTTGCCAGGATTGTCCCGGTCCCAAAAAGGCTATCTCAGGCCCAATTTTACTGTTTTTTATTCGTGTTTTTTTCAATATTAACTACCCCGATTCTGATCCAAAGCCTCTCCAATAGATTTGGAGTTATCTTTTAACATGGTTAAGTGCTTACAACTGAGGATAAGATAAAATCGTTCATTCTTATCAGAAAACCGAACTTCTGAAGCCTATAAATACAGCCCTAGGGCCTTTATTTGCATAGATCCCAAATTCTCAAGCCTCGGCGAAGCCTGTCGAATTGAAGAGTGAGGAGCACAAATTTCAGAGAGGAGGAAGTGATCTTAGCGTGTTCTTCAGCATAAGGAGGGGAAGAGTTCGAGAGATCTACATCCCTTCATCCCATTTCCTTAAGATTGTACCTAGCTGAGATTCTCGAGAAGAGTGATTATCTTGCTTTGTCGAGATAGTACTTTAGTTTCTTGTCTTATTTACGAGGCAATAAAATCTTTATATTGGATCTGATCAGTCGGTGGTCTATGGATAAACCCCGACACAGGCCAAGATCCTACGCAAACAGCGGGTGATAAACGTCTGTTGTGTGTGTTTTTAGAAAGTTGTAATTTTTATTTTCATTTGTTGAGATCATTATAACAACTAAAGTTGTGATGAGACTGTTAATGAAAGAACCAACTTTCCACTAAAACATGCTGGCGACCACAGTGGGAGACAACAACCTCGCTGCCGATGCTGTCGTGCTACAGCCGCTGATCAAGGTCCCTATGGATCAAGAGGTTAAATACGAGTTCGACCAGTAGAAGTTTGAGGAGTACATCTCCTCCTTCTCCTCCAGATGTTCCTCTCCTTACAAGCGCAGGAAGACCACTTCCCTCAAGAAAGTTCATTGGTCTTCAGATCTGAGGACTCAAGGTAACAATCTTCACCCGAATGCTGCTTAACCTCCTCTCCGGCCTCCAAAAAAGCTGGATCTGACATTCATGACAACTCCTTGAAGGTCAAGGAGTTGCCCATCGAGGGCGCACCAGTGTTGACGAAGAGGGCTCGCTAGAGGCGCCGTCAACGTCTTGCCCGCTAATTCGCTAATGCTTTGGAGCAGGTGGACGGAATCCGCTACCAAATAGATTTAAAGTTCAGAAAGCGCCAAGTAACTAAGCCGTCGCCACAACAAGAACTGGGATCATCCTCCCAACCATCAACTAACAAATGGGTTCATATCAAACAAACCCATTCTACTCTCGAGGAGTGCATCCAGAAGCGTCGTGCACTTCTTGCACATGCCCGGATCCTTGTGCGAAAAGCACATAAGTTACAAAAAGAAGAGGTGGTCAAAGAGCCACCAAGACGTAAGCAGGTTTGGGTGCTGAAGGCTAAAACAGGCCTCTACCCGACAAGAGACACCAGTCGTGTCTCTCACTCGATTCAAGCTCCAAGGCTTCTTTCCAGCCTTCGTCAATTTTAGATCCCGCTTCTATTTCTCCCGCACCTTCGGTGAAGTCCTACGACAGCGTGGATCTCTCCAAGTTTAGAATTCCATTGAAGGATCTCCTTGGTCCTCTCCCTAAAGATCAAGGCAAAGCTCCTATTAAGGAACGCTTAGGTCCACTGAATAATTCCCTAACAACTATTCAGACTGGGGGTCATATGCGCCCTCCTAACAAATTGATTCCTAGAACCACCCGCTTAGGGGTTTGTGTTGAAGACCGAGAGCCCGTTGGGATTCTCCTACACGAAGGTGTAATTATAAATGTGTGACTCCTGTGAATGCCAAAAAGACATTACATCCTAGGAAGAAGACTTGTCTGTTACATGACAATGTTATACCTCGGAAATCAAATCAATAGCCGATAGGTTGCTCCGACCACAACGTCGATGAGTTGTACTATCGGGCTGGGGGTACAAATAAATCTTGAAAGAGAAGTACCCCAAAATCAAACTCACACTGCTCTTGTGAGAGGTTAATTAGGACAGTCTTATTAGAGTGTAGCTACCCCAAGACCTCTCAACAGAGGGTCTCGATATTCTGAAGGCTTTTCACTGAAGCGTCAAAATCCAAATCAAGATGCTCCCGCAAAAGAAGATAGGTCATTCAAGATGATGAACTCTCAGAAGTCACCATCAACATGGATGACAAAGGAAAGTCTGTGTTCAATTCGAATAACACTAATCTCGACTTTTCTCTGGGAAGAAAAGTCGATTGAGGAATAGCCCGACAAGTGTTTCAGCTCTAGTTAGGAGGCGTCAGATATGGTGGTTACTCGAAGATGCATGAAGGACTGTCTTCAGAAGATGAACTTTCGGATACTTGCTCCGCAATCGCCTCTAACGAAACAATGTCTAGCATGGGGCAAGCTCGAGAAGTATTCTTGATCACTACCGAACAAGTAGCTCAACTTCTTCAAGAAGCCTTGGCTAAATAAAAAGGAGATTTTAAAATTAAAATGGAGATGGACGTACAGTGGGTTAAGGATTTACATGCTCAATAACTTTAGGAGTTGTCAAATCAGCATGGTGAATCCAGTCGTCGCCACGTTACCAATCAGGTAGATAGCGACTTAGAGGTAGAGGAGACTATTAATGCCGATGCTCCTCCAATGACAAAGATTCTAGGGGTGGCCCCAACAATAATACCAACACTGGCGGTGGCCCCATCACTAATGACAATGCTAGGGGTGGTCCCATCGTTCCTTCTCAAAATCGCCCAAAGAATGATACAGGCGACGACGAGATGATGAAAGAGCTAGAGAATAAGGTCAATGCCTTAATGTCCGCTCAAGAAGTGAGGAAAATGAGCATTCTATGCCCGCATCTAAGAGAGTGGGATTCAATCCTGTACCTAGTGAAGTTTATCCTAATTAACTTCACACCATTCGACGGGAGAGGCTCGCCCACTCAACACTTGATCTATTTCAGGTCTCATCTAGGAGTGATCTTCGGGAATGAACTACTGATGATCCGTTCATTCGTAGGCACCCTTTGTGGGGATACCTTCGATTGGTATCGACGTCTCAAGCTAGGGAGAATCAACTGCTGGGACGATATGGAAAGCTCATTCCTTAACAATTTCTTTGATGATGACACTGAAGTGTCAATTGGAGCTCTTCTAGATGAGAAGCAAGAAGATGGAAAATTAGTTGACACCTTCATCAAACGCTTCCGAAACAAGCCAATAAACTACCGAGATCTAGTCACAGACGAGTTCATACTCCAGACCTGCCATCACAATCTCTCCATCGATGTCTATGCAGTCATGAGAGTTGTCCCCTCAACCACCTGGAAACATTTAAAACTACGTGGAGAACAGGTCGAGTGCTTCCTTAGAAGAAAGAAGGCCGAGAGAAGCCAACCGACAACACCTGTAGTTGCTGTTGATGTTAATCAAACATCACAACAACAACCTCAGAAATAACGAAGGACTCCAGATCCGAGACTCTAAAAAGAGTAATCCTTCCAGGATAAGGACGTTCCAGCCATCTTAAAATACCTCCTCGCCAATGACAAGATCGAACTACCCTCTATTAAAGATCAGGAAGGAGCTAAGAGGATTATGGATCCAAACTACTGTGCGTATCACAGGAAGATTCTTTATCCCACCAAGGTTTTCTTTAGCCTCAAAAACAAAATCCAAGCCTTAATGGACTTCGGCGTCAAAACAAGCCAAATGAGAGCGGTGTAGACTCCAAAGAGTATACGATTATAAATTGCTTCTCCATCTACTCTAACAAGGTATACGAGTATAAACTATTTCCCAAACCTTCAATTGGTACACGAGGCTAAATTATTTCCTAAACCTCTAACTGGTACACGAGGCTAAACTGTTCCCTACCTTTGATGGGAAGTTCCTGGAGGATACTACACATGATATTCTTAAGGATAACCCAAACTAATAAATTCTTAATCATGATAAATAATGATTAAGAACCTTTCACTGTGGCTATTTAATCATTTTCAAGATGATTAAAACCCTCCCTCTGTGACTTCTCGAGATAAGATTCAATCACTTCATTAGATCAATCTTCCCTCACAAAACCCACACGGTCTAATTGTGGTGTGCTTAATTCCTCACTGATCAAATCAATTCACAGTGGGTCCACTAAAAATTATGTCTAGTTTGATCCACTTAAACTCCCGCTATGTATGTACACTCAACACTTACATTGTTAGAGTCCGGACACAATATTAAAAGTTTTAAACCCCCTTGTGTTAAAGTGATTTTTGCAAAACGACACTCCCGCTATTAGTTGTACCACCTCACCCCCATTTGGTCAAACCTTTAAACGGTTAGGACCAAAGCCAAAATCCTCTCTTGATTCCTTCCATGAATGAGAGGTCCACAAATTGAATGATCAAACGTTTAAACAGTTAGGATCGTCTTAAACTCCCTTCGGTCAAACCTTTAAACAATTAGAGCCAAAGCCAAAATCTCCTGTCGATTCCTTCCATAAATAAGAGGTCCACAAATTGAATGATCAAACCTTTAAATAGTTAGGATCGTCTTAAACTCCCTTCAGTCAAACCTTTAAACAATTAGGGCGAAAGTCAAAATCCCCTCTCGATTCCTTCCATGTACGAGAGGTCCACAAATTGAATGATCAAACCTTTAAACAGTTAGGATCATCTTAAACTCCCTTCGGTCAAACCTTTAAACAATTAGGGCTAAAGCCAAAATCCCCTCTCGATTCCTTCTATGAACGAGAGGTCCACGAATTGAACGATCAAACCTTTAAATAGTTAGGGTCGTCTCAAAATCCTTCTTGGTCATCAAACCTTTAACAGTTAGGACTAAAACTGGAATCCCCTTTCGATAAACGAGAGGCTTCCACCCATATCGAGCGATCAAACCTTTAAACAGTTAGGATCGTCTCAATCTCCCATTTAACCAAACCTTTAAATAGTTAGGGCTAAAGTTGGAATTTTATCTCGATAAATGAGAAATTCAGATAACTAAACCTTTAAATAGTTAGGGTTATCTAAATATTTTTTATTCTTGGAGTGAAGGTCCCACTCTTAGTTTAATCCTTTAGATTCTCAAAGTGGAGATTCTGCTTTGAGTTTCTTTTGCACCTGGAGATAGAATATAAAACTCTCCCTCTCCAGCACAGGGTTCGTCTTTGCCCCAAGAGAAGACACAACACAACTCTTCAGCGCCAAAATCCATGCATTTTATGCATGGGAAACTTTATCTCAACTCCTAAATAGAGATAAGTCTACGTCTAACACGCGTTGTCGGTTAGTCTTTTACCGCGAAAAGGACAACAACCCACGTATTCGACATCATGGTAGGTTGTTATTAATAACACCAGAATCCATGCTTCACACGCATGGGAAACTTTATCACAACCCCTAATCAGAGATAAGCCTACGTCTAACATGCGTTGCCGAGTGGTCCGTTCCCGTAAAAATGACCAAGTCTATGTATTCAATATCATAGCACCAAGTCTAAGAGAGTTCATTCTCTTAGCACAACGTTACATGCGAAACGGTCTTAAACAATCTGCATACTAGCCCGATTCAAATGGCAGTCGGTAAAGTCACTTCATACCCATTGATGGCTGAGGGTTTACTAAAAATCCTATGAGTATTATGCTTATCTATTCAAAATAGAATATGTAATCATAATAAGGGACAAAAGTCACTAACGCATCAGCTTCACCAGTTGGTCTCGTGACTTGAACGACCAAGCTAACCTCAACTCCAGCCAAAATTTTGAGGATAATAACATTCGATGTTCGACAACTTTAGAGATGGTAGCTATATCAGCACTAACGGCTGGTCCTACGATCAAATCTCGCAAGCATCCAAAGCATTCTTAGCTCCGTCATCCCGACACTCCGATGAGTATACGAGTCTAAACTGCATCTCCTTGAACCTCCGATAGGTACACGAGATTAAACTGATTCCTAAAACTCCCAGGAGTATATGAGTATAAACTGGTCCTCCCCACTCCAACGCCTTAAGAGCCTAAACTATGTAGACTCCAGTCAATGTACGAGTATAAACTACGTTTATGCCGGTCAACACGTATCCGTGAGTCAACGTCGGTCAACGTGTTATGATGAAAGTCAATGCGTAGTTGCGAGTCAGCGCCAGTCAATGCATTGTAATGAAAGTTAATGCTAGTCAACACGTTGCAATGAAGGTCAACGCCAGTCAACGTGTAGCCGTGGGTCAATGCCGGTCAATGCCGGTCAACGTGTTGTGATAAAGGTTAATGCTTCAACAGTTTGCGCCGAAACAAGGCTTTAATTAATCCTAAGTCAAAGGATAATTCAGAGTATTTCAATCATAACCCGGGTGTGAATTCTCGATGAAGATAATCAGTTCAACATCGACTCAACGATGTGAGTTAAACACAATAGTTTCAATTTGAGACTTCAACAACGGTCAGATGATAAAGGCAGCACCGAAATTTTTTTAGCTATTTGACAAAATACTAAGTAGACTAAAAATTACAAAAGTCAAGAACTAAAGCCAATTACAGGTCCTTTTACGCTAACTGAAGGTTGGACCTATCACATCCAAAATATTTCAGGCTCTTCTATAAAAGAAGCGAGACTGAAATACTTTGAAGGGGTATCTTTAGGCATCAAAAATTGCCTACGGGTTCCCACACACAGTTCGAGATGAAGAGAAGATGATAAATGACATTATCCAAGTCAAAGAGTATTATCTGACATCGACACGAAAATGAAGCTAGTCGACGAAGCGTACGAATCAACAGGATGGCAGAATAGCAAAGAAATGATCCAATCGGGAATTACAAAAGATGAGGGGCCATTCGTATCTCATCCACTCCACATATGATTCACCCATGGAAGATTGTAGATATTTTTCCCAACTTTCTGATGCACTTAGAATCACTTCGTTCTGAAACCAGATCGAAAAGTTATGACAAAAACAATCAAAAGGGGAAAACGGCGTCTCGGCAAAGGCTGTTCGCGGGAAAAATTGTGTTCTTTGATTCCATTGTACTCTTGAGTAATAGTTTATCGATTACAAAAGATCCGGTCTTTTTATAAGATCTGATTACAACAAAATCAAAAAGAAATAAAAATTACAACTTTCCTTATTTGTCGAACAAATCGCGAGATCCTGTTTTGCGGTCTCTCGCTTTTGTGGGTTCTTCGCCTGCGCCGGGGTTAATCCGTGGACCACCGCACGATCTTGATCCGGTAGGATCTACACGGTATGACGGGTGTTATTTCACGAAGGAAATAACAGTCGGGGGTACTATTTCACTAAGGAAATAATAGCCTTTAGTAATCGAAATCGACCAAGCGAAATCGATACTCTTCTCGGGATCAAAAACCAAGTTTTGATCCGGAGGATGACCGTGTGGATCTCAGATCTGATCTCTCTCGAACTCCTACCTTATTTGACGTGGATGATCGCCAAGAACCAGATCTGAAAAGTCCGAGTCTTCAAAGCTCCAAAGCTCCAACCTTTTTTAGTCTTGAGCCTTTAATCCAGCAATGTTTCCCCTCCAAAAAATCCAACCTCCAAAATAATAAGCCACCAAGCCTATTTATAGGCATTTAGAACCAGATCTGGGCTCAGATCTGGGCCCAGATCTGGGCTTGGCCCAGGTGGCTCGGTTTTGGCCGAGCCACCAGGTGGGTCGGTTTTGGCCGAGCCCTCCGGGTGTTTGCCGTTTTGTCATTTTTCGGTTTCGCGGTTTATCCAAACTTTTAGTGTTGATCTGGACTCTGATTTGGCAGTCCGGATCCTGATTTGGCAGTAAATCCGCTTTGGTGTTCGAGTTCGAGTCCGCTCCCGATCTTGTTTGATGTGGTGGACTCTATGGTTGGATGACTCATTGATTCATCGACCCGTTAGCTTGATTGGGCATGCGATTGGATGTATTCCGTTGTTTGCGTGCGGTTCGTTAACCTCGTCGCCTCGTTAATCCACTTCGTCACGTGTCACTTGGCTTCGGTGTTGTGGTCTAATGATCATGCTTGAATATATCGCCCGATGGTTCGTTGGTTTGTCGAATCACCGTGCTGAGCTGTGTTAAGGGACCTATAAGTAGTTTTATACGCCTACAGATACCCCCTCCAAAGTATTTCAGCCTCATTCTTTTATAGAAGAGTCTGGAATACTTTGGATATGATTGTCCCAACCTTCAATCGGTATGACGGGACTTTGGAATGGCTTCTATTCTTGATTCCTTCAATCCTCCAGGCTATTCGGTGCTTTGTCGAATGTCTGTAAGAGTTCCGGTGCTGCATTTATTGTCTGACCGTTGTCAGAATTTTCAATTCCTGATTTTCTGATCTTTAGCTCGTGTTTGTTGTTTCAACACGGAACTGACCATCGATTGTTGGCGTTGAGTCTTCATTTGTAACGCGTTGTCCGGCGTTTGAGCTTCATTGTGACGCGTTGTCCGGCGTTTGACACAGTTTATACTCGTACGTCTGCTGGAGTCTACACAGTTTAAGCTCTTAAGGAATTGGAGCGTGGCGGTCCCAAATGCTGGGGCTGCAGGACCAACTATTAAAGTTGATTCGTCTGCGGATACAGATCTTATCCCGAAGTTGTTGGATGCTCAAATCATGAGACCAACTAATGAAGCTGATGTGTCAGTGACTCTCGCATTTATAGGATTTTTGGCAAACCCCCAGCCATCAACGGGTTTGATGAGCCTTTACCGACTACCGTTTGAGTCGGGCTAGCATGCGGATTGTCTAAATCCGTTCCGCATGTGACGTTGTGCTAAGAGAGTTAACGCTCTTAGTGCTACGATATTGAATACGTAGACTTCGTCTTTCTCACGGGAATAGACTACCCGGCGACGCGTGTTAGGCGTTGACTTTAGGATTTTCGGCTAACCCCCAGCCTTTAACGGATTTGATTAGCCTTTACCAACTACCGTTTGAGTCGGGCTAGCATGCGGATTGTCTAAATCCGTTCCGCATGTAACGTTGTGTTAAGAGAGTAAATTCTCTTAGACTCGGCTCTACGACTTCGAATACGTAGACTTCACCCTTGTTACGGGAATAGGCTACCCGGCAATGTGTATTAGACGCTGAATTATCCCTACTTAGGCTTCAGGATAAAATACCCCAGAATCGAACTCTGGTGTCTTTTTCTACGGAAAAAGACTAAACCGGCGACGCGTGTTAGGCGTCGGCATATCCTTTCTTAGGATTCAAGATGAAATTCCCCATGCGTGTAAGGCATGGATTTTGGTGTTATTAATAACAACCTGCCACAATGTTGAATATCTTGGCGAGTGTTCTTTTTAACGATTAAGAACTAACCGGCGGCGCGGGTTAGGCGCAGACTTATCCCTGCTTAGGTTTCAGGATAGAATACCCCAGAATCGAACTCTGGTGTCTTTTTCTACGGAGAAAGACTAAACCGGCAGCGCGTGTTAGGCGCAGACTTATCACTGCTTAGGATTCGGGATAAACTTCCTAGGATGAATCCTAGATTGATAAATTCTTGGAAAAGGTTGGTGTGGGAAAGGAAGAATTTTATATTCTATTTCCCGGTCTTCTTTTAGGGTGAAGGCGAACCCGAATGCAAGGAAGGAAGAATTTTATATTCTATTCCTTGATTCTGGAAAGGAAGAATTTTATATTCTATTTCCAGTGTAAAAGAAACTAGAAGTGGGATCTCCACTCCGAGAATCGGATAGATTCGGATAATCCTAACTGTCGGAAGGTTGGATTACCGAATTAAAGGTGAATTCCTCGTTTATCGAGAGTGAATTGTGGTTTTGGTCCTAACTGTAGGAAGGTTTGACCAAGCAGGAGTTTGAGATAACCCTAACTGTAGGAAGGTTTGATCACTCGATTTGAAAGTGGACCTCTCGTTCATTGGAGGAATCGAGGGGGGATTTTAGTTTTGGTCCTAACTATAAGAAGGTTTGACCAAGCAGGAGTTTGAGATGACCCTAACTGTAGGAAGGTTTGATCGCTCAATTTATGGGCCTCTCGTTCATTGAAGGAATCGAGAGGGGATTTTGGTTGTGGCCCTAACTTTTATAAGTTTGACCTGAAAGCAAAGAGAGTGGAATACAAGTAGCAGTAGAAATACTGGTTTGTACTGGCCACTCGATGAAGGGTTTTGACGTTAAGTAATCAGGACTTAACACGTCAAGCTTTGGAAATTACCATGAATTGGCGGACAGAAAATTTAGTGGACCCACCGTCAATTGACTTGATCAGTGGGGGATTTTTGTGAGGAAAGATTAATCTGTCAAAAGGATCGAATCTCGTCTCAACAAGATAACTCATGAGAATTAGTGAATTTGATAACAATAATGGAAAACATTCCGACATTTAGAGTTTAAATGTGGATGTTTTACTTATCACTTTTATAGTGATTGGGTTATCCCTAAGAATATCACCCGTGGTATTCTTTCGGGAACTTCCCGATACATGAATAATCCACCCCCAGCTTCCCTTGTGGAACTGGGTCCGACATTGTACTCAGTTACATGACCGGGTTATCCTTAAGAATATTACATATAAAAATTCTCCAGGAACTTCCCGTGAAAGAAATGAAACAGTTTAGACTCATATACATGTTGGAGTATCAGGGAGCAGTTTAACCTCTTATACCGGTCGGAGGATTGAGAAGCAGTTTATACTCTTATACTTGTCGGAGTATAGAAAGGAGCAGTTTATACTCTTATACTTATCGGAGTGTTGCCATTCTCATTTGGCTTATCACAGCGTTATGACGCCGGCTTCAACCAAGGTTTGGATGCTATTCTTAAGAGCGAAGCAATCCTTGGTGGGATGAAGGACCCTCCTGTGGTACGCACAGTACTTCGGATCCGCAGTATTGTCAGCTTCCTCCTGATTTGCGATAAGTGGTAGCTTGATCTTGTTGTTTTCAAGGAGGGATTCGAAGATGGCTAGAACGTCTTCGTCCTTGAAGGAATACTCTTTTTGGAGTTTCGGGTCCGAAGTCTTTTGCTGCCTTCGGGATTGCTGTTGTGACGTTTGATTAGCACCACCAGTAGCTGCAGGTGTTTTGCCCTTACCACGGGAGGCGAAGTTTGAGTTCGGAGGATTAGCCATCGGTTGGCTCCTCTCGGCCTTCTTCCTTTTGAGAAATTGCTCGGCTTGCTCTCCTCGGACCTTCAAATCCTTCCATGTATTGGACGGTGCTGTCCCCATTGCTTCCAACACGTCCAATGCGAGGTTGTTGTGGCAAGTCTGGAGAATGAACTCCTCAGTGATCGGGTCCCGACAGTTCATCGCCTTGTTCCGGAACTTTTTGACGAAGGTATCAACTAATTCTCCATCTTTCTGTTTCTCGTCAAGTAACGACTCGATGGATATCTCGGTGTCATCGTCGAAGAAGTCGGTGAGGAATTTAGCCTCCATGTCGTCCCAGCTATTCACACTTCCTGGCTTGAGGCGGCGATACCAATCGAAGGCGGCGATACCAAGAGTGCCAACGAAGAACCGTACCATCAGAGGCTCATTACCAGAGATAACCCCTAGGTGTGATTTGAAATAAATCAAATGTTGAGTGGGTGAACCCTCCCCATCAAACGGCGTGAAGTTAATTAGATTGAACTTCGCCGGATACGGGATTGATTCCCATTCTCTTGGGTATGGACAAGGAATACCCGTCTTTTTCATCTCTTGAGCGGAAATCAACGTATTGATTTTGCTGGGTATGGACAAGGAATACCCGTCTTTTTCATCTCTTGAGCGGAAATCAACGTATTGATTTTGCTCTCCAGGTTTTTAATCTTCAAACTTTCACCTGTATTTTCGTTAGCATGATTCTGAGGTGGAAGTGTGGCGTTATGACTAGTATTCTTGATACCACCCCCTGCATTGACGGGAGGATTATTGGTATTATGAGCTTCATCTGCACCCGTGTCCTCATCTTCTTGATTGACCTGGTTACGATTACTTGGTTCGCCTTGCTGGTTTGTCAGCACTTGGATTTGTTGGTCATGCATTTCTCTCATATTCTGCATGGCCATCTGCATTTCGAACTTGAAGCTCTCCTGTTGTTTAGCCATGGCTTCTTCGAGCATCTTGGCCACTTGTTCCGTGCTTATCATAAGTGACTCGCGGGGTTGTCCTTCGCTAGATACTGTATTATCTGATGCGACCGCAAAGCAGGCATCCGATTATTCATCTTTTGAAGGTAATCTTGTCTGAATCCTACCATAAGTTCCTCGTATGATGGCTCCAGACTGCAGACGGGTTACATCTTGTCTGAATCCTACCATAAGTTCCTCGTATGATGGCTCCAGACTGCAGACGGGTTACACGCCGGGATGCTTCCAGAATCGACTCGGGATTATCCTGTGTCGATGTCCCTTTGCTGGTCATATTAGTGGTGACCCTCGGAAATCCTCCATCTTCAACTACCGTTCTTCTTTGTCGGTAACGCCTAGCCTTGGTTTTGGCGTTTTGGTACCGAGCCTTTCGAAAACCGAAATTCTTTCAGGGACTGTCTTGATGAAGTTGCACTCAGATAATACTGCCCGAATGAGTTTGGAACAGGGGCATTGAGTTTCTAGTTCTCGAGGACTCCTTTTCCTGGTTTTACTTGTACCCCCACCACGATAGTACAACTCGTCGGTTTGAAGGTCGGAGTAACCTATCGTGTGTTGGCACGACTTCTCAGGTATAACGCTATCATCATCAGACGACAATGTTTCCTTCTGAGGGCGAACTGCCTTCCTTGGGCTTTCAAGAGTCACACGCCTCGAAACATGCCTTTGTGGGTGTGAGTTCTCAGCGGGCTCCTGGACTTCGATGCGTAAATTGGTGTGCCTAGCTGCCCTGATCTCTTTGTCATGTTGAGGGTGGCGGCGACTCCCAGCATGTTGAGTCGTTCGGAGCTTCTTTATCGGGCCCAAATGTTCTTGAACTAGAGCTTTGCATCGTCCATCGGGAAGTGGACCGAGGCGCTCCAAAACTGACTTCTTTCTTCAGGATGATTCCGCGTGATCTCCCGGAGTAGCAATGGGAATTATTGGCGATTTAGGTTGGTTCGCCGGAGGTTGAACTTTTGCTGAAGGCTGCAAAGGTTGCTCTTTAGCCTGAATCGCCGCTTCAGACTTCGGCCTCCAGACTTGGCGGGTTGGTGGCGGCTTTTTGGCCACTTCCTTCTGCAGTCTTCTGCGGGCTTCTTAGACTTGAGCTCGTGCCTGCGCTAACAGCGCGCGGTGCTTGCGAATGCGCTCATCAAGTGTTGAACGATTCCGCTTGACACGGATCCATTCATTTGTTGGCGGCTTGGAGGAGCTGCCATTCATTGGTTGTTGAGGCTGTTTGCTTCTCCTGTTCTTCAGATCCGCGTTATAGCGGATTCTGTCAGTGGACTCCATCGCCTTTGCGAATTGCTGCGCCAGGCGTTGACGTCGCCTTTGGCGGGCTCTCTTTGAGAGAGTCACTACCCCCTGAGTGACGGAGGAGTTGGCCAGAACAGGCTTGACCTGGTTGGAGGTCGGTGGAGCTTCACCCGATACAACTTCGGCATCAATTGGGGTGAGATCTTCGTTGGTATTCTCAACTTCTTCATACCAACGGACCTTTCTCCTGGAGGAGAACTTCTTGGACTTGAGGGGGAAGGTGGATCCGGACGAGGATGACAGATACTCCTCGAACTTTTGTTGGTCGAATTCATACTCGAGCTCCTCCTCGACCGGGATTGAGATCCGCGGATACGACGCAACGATCTCGGCTGCGAGATCGGTGGCTCCCACTGTGGTCACCAGGTTGTTCGCGGGGAAAATCAGGGGTTAATCCGTGGACCACTGCGCGATCTTGATCTGGTCGGATCTACACGGTATGATGGGTGTTATTTCGCGAAGGAAATAACAGCCGAGGGGATTATTTCACCAAGGAAATAATAGCCCTAAGTAATCGAAATCGACCAAGCGAAATCGATACTCTTCTCGGGATCAAAAACAAAGTTTTGATCCGGAGGATGACCGTGTGGATCTCAGATTTGATCTCTCTCGAACTCCTGCCTTATTTGACGTGGATGATCGCCAAGAACCAGATCTGAAAAGTCCGAGTCTTCAAAGCTCCAAAGCTCCAACCTTTTTTAGTCTTGAGCGCAGAGTTTCGCAGAGTTTCCCTTCCAAAAAATCCAACCTCCAAAACAATGAGCCACCAAGCCTATTTATAGGCATTTAGAACCAGATCTGGGCTTGGCCCAAGTGGCAGATCTGGTGGCTCGGCCCAGGTGGCTCGGCCACCTAGGTGGCTCGGTCAGCCAGCCACCTCTAGGTGGCTCGGTTTTGGCCGAGTCACCAGATGGTGGTGGCCGAGGCACCGAGCCACCAAGAGGTGGCTCGGCCACCGAGCCACTCCTAGGTGGCTCGGTGAGCCACCTAGGTGGCTCGGCTTTGGCCGAGCCACCTGAGTGGCTCGGTTTTGGCCGAGTCCTCCAGGTGTTTACCATTTTGACCCGTTTTCCGGTTTCGCGGTTTATCCGAACTTCATTGTTGATCTGGACTCTGATTTGGCAGTCCGGATCCTGATTTGGCAGTAAATCCGCTTTGGTGTTCGAGTTCGAGTCCACTCCCGATCTTGTTTGATGTGGTGGACTCTACGGTTGGATGACTCGTTGATTCATCGACCCGTTAGCTTGATTTGGCATGCGATTGGATGTATTCCGTTATTTGCGTGCGGTTCATTAACCTCGTCGCCTCGTTAATCCGCTTCGTCGCGTGTCACTTGGCTTCGGTGTGTTCATTAACCTCGTCGCCTCGTTAATCCGCTTCGTCGCGTGTCACTTGGCTTCGGTGTTGTGGTCTAATGATCATGCTTGAATATATCGCCCGATGGTTCGTTGGTTTGTCGAATCACCGTGCCGAGCTGTGTTAAGGGACCTATAAGCAGTTTTATACGCCTACAAAGGCCAAGACACATTTGTGTCTTAGCCAGGGCCGAGATAGTCTCGCTCGGCCTGGCCAGGACTGTCCCGGCCCCAAAAAGGCTGTCTCATGCCCGTTTTTGCTGTTTTTTGCCGTTTTTTTTATGTTAACTACCCTGATTCTGATCCAGAGCCTCTCCAACTGATTTGGAGTTATCTTTGAACGTGATTAAGTGGTTATAACCAAGAATAAGATCAAATCGTTTGTTCTTATTCGGAAATCGAGCTTTTGAATCATATAAATACAGCCCTAGGGCCTTTATTTGCACAGATCCTAAATTCTCAAGTCTCGGCGAAGCCCTGTCAAATTGAAGAGTGAGGAGCATAAATTTCAGAGATGAGGAAGTGATCTTGGTGAGTTCTTCAGCATAAGGAGGGGAAGAGTTCGAGAGATCTGCTTCTATTCATCCATTTCTTTGAGATTGTACCTAGCTGCGATTCTCGAGGAGAGTGATTATCTCGCTTTACTGAGATAGTTACTTGTGTTTCTTGCGTACTTTGTAAGGCAACAAAATCTTTATATTGGATCTGATCAGTCAGTGGTCCAAGGATAAACCCCAGCACAGGCTAGGATCCCATGCAAACAGCGGGTGAAAAACGTTCGTTGTATGTGTTTTCAGAAAGTTATAATTTTTATTTTCATTTGTTGAGATCAATGTAATGACTAAAGTTATGATGATTCCGTTAATGAAAGAACCAACTTTTCACCAAAACACAGGATGATGGAGTTCTAGCATAGTCGCCGTCGTATAGTTTTAGTAGCTGAAGCTCCACAGTATAGTTACATTCATTGTTCAGACTTTAGAGTTGTATTCATTTTATAAAGGCAGAGCGCCTTAGTATGAGATTTAGTTTATTCATGTTGATACATTTTATTATTTTAGATATCAGATGTACTTCAGTTGAGACATGATTCTTTTATTTATAAGATCTCTCCTTCTATATCTTGTCTATTGTTTTTATTTCCTCATTTTTCTTGTTTGGTACCTTCACTTCTTATTGATTCTACTACAGGATATTACTATGATTGGTGAAACGTGTTAATGTACTGTGTGGGTGCATGGTAGGTTTGACAATCCGGGTTTCACCTTGGACTATAGCCTTGTGTGAACCCTGGGGCGTCACATAAGGATATCAGAACTAGAGCTCTGATACCAACTGTGATGCCCCAGGGTTCATACAAAGCTACAGTCTAAGGTGAAATCTGAATTATTAAACCTGCCAAGCACCAACACCATACTACAACATGTTTCACCATCAAAGTCACTATCTCTCTAGTAGAATCAACAAATAGGTGAATGTACAAAACATGCAAATAATTGAAATAATACAAGAACAGAATATAAACAGAAGAAGCATGAGAAAGATCAACAAATGAGCCCAACTAAAATATAATAAGAATATCTCTGAACTATAATAAATGTATCATTTCTTTAAATAAAGAGTCAAAGAAATCTCTAGAGTCTCTACAAAATAAAAATACAATCTCTAGAGTCTGAAAATGAACAACTAAAATAAATAACTACAATATATATATATATATATATATATATATATAGATGGAATCTAAGACGAAATCCCATCAACCTGCGACTCTCCGCGCGCTGAACTCGCCGCCTGAAAAAAAAAGGAAATAACGAACGTCAAAGTGCTAGCGAGATCAGCTCTACTGCTCCCAAGAGGAAGGGGTAGTAGTATATAAGAAAATACTGGTTAGTACATATAAAAATAAAGTCATCAACACTACACTAAAAATAAATTGGCATTTAGAGATTCATAACACGAGAATGGGTACGTCGAGCGAAATAATCCAAACAAGGAAACCCTCATGTATATACCTCATATCTGATACGGGTGTATCTTCTCTTCGGGAGCTTAACGATCCTCATGGGAGGTTGAGGATAAATGATTCTCATGATAGTATGAGAATAGGAGTGTAAAACAGTACAGTGGAACGCAGGTGGAAGCGTGGAACGAGACGATGAGCAGCAGATTCGAAGAATCCAGTTTTCAGCTCGTGAGTCGACTCATACATGTACATGAGTCGACTCATCAGGTTGAGTCGACTCATGCCTATCATGAGTCGACTCAAGAACTCAAGCCCTGTTAGCAAAAGTTTCTGACTAGTCAACTCATCAGTTATGAGTCGACTCATATGAGGTCATGAGTCGACTCATAATTGTTCCTGAGTCGACTCATCGGAGTTTTGCAGATTCGTTAAGGACTCTATTTACGCGTTTTTCTGTTTGGTTTGGGCTTGGTTATTTACCAGATTATCATCCACGTTTGTACACCTATATAAAGGGTTGTTTTAGGGTTTCTAAGCAATCAGAAATCAGAGAGGTAATTAAGAGAGATTCTAATCATTGTATTAGGTTGTTTTAGGGTTTCTAAGCAATCAGAAATCAGAGAGGTAATTAAGAGAGATTCTAATCATTGTATTAGGGTTTAGAGAGGATTGAGAGGTTGTTCTCGATTCTAGTGAGATTATGAGGGAGAGATTTATAATAATTGATTCTTCATAATCTAGAGAAGGTATTTTCCTTTGCCATACTAAATTGTTCTTGTGTTTTAGTTGTCTTCTTCTCAACCCACCTTTTGGTAATTCCACGACCGAAGGGTGCTCGCACGGTGACTCGTATCAAGTTAGTATCAGAGCGATCAGATCCTATGAAGGGGGCATCCTGTGTATGATCTTGACTCGATCGTAATACAAGAAGCTTGGCGAGGTCCTTATTTCATTGGAAGGAGTCTAGGTTTTAAGGAGGAAGAAGATGACTGAAGGAGATAATTCCACGAGGATTAATGCATTGGAGAATCAGATCGAGAAGATAGATTCGACTCTCACACAACTCATCAGTCTTATCCATGGAGGTGGCAAACAAGGTGAATTTTCTTTGAACAAAATTGTTGAGTCCGATGTGGAAAGAGTAGATTCAAATTTCGACGAGGAGGAGGAGACCGTTAAGGCTATATTGCATCAAGGGGGTAAGAATTCTTATCAGAACCTGAAGATTGAATTCAAGATGGAGATTCTTGTTTATGATGGGAGTATTGACGTCGAGAGGCTTGATGACTGGATCGAGCGGATGGAGACGTATTTTACTCTTTATGGCTATTCGTCAAAAGAAAAGATTGTGTTTGCGACTTTGAAGCTTTCAGGGCACGCGTTGACGTGGTGGAAATCCTACTGCAAGCAGAAGAAGAAAGCGGTGTCGTGGAACAAGTTCAAAGAGTTACTGAGGAAGCAGTTCTACCTGATGGGATTCCTTGAAGAGCGTTGGTACAAGTGGTACGGCTTGTGCCAAAGGTTGAATCAAACCGTTCAAGAATACACCACGGAGTTCCAATAGCAGGCGATGGTCCTCAATATTCCGACAGAGGAATATTCTGTGTTTATGAAGTATATGGTGGGATTGAGCGATTACATCTAAAAAGAGATAAAGCTATTCACGGTGGAATCAATTGCAGAGGCGAGCATGAAAGCTATTACCCTCGAGGGCAAGCAAAAGAAGGGAAACGAGGCTAAGGGAGACTCCAAACAGATGGGAGGTAAGTCTAGTGGTTCTCAAGCTAAGGAGGAGAAGAAGAAGGGTGATCCAGGGAAGGCAGGACTGATTTGTAGTCACTGCGAGAAGACAGGGCACACAGCTGATCGGTGCTGGGAGAAATATCCTCATCTCAAGCTAAGAGGGTTAAAGAAGAAGGAGGAGAAAAAGGCATACATGATAGCTCAAGGTCCAAAAGAAGTCCCGGGGATGACAGTGCCCAACAACAGTCTTAACCTTATGGCGGGGAAGCAGACCACGAAAGAGGACGACGACCCGAGAGAGCAACTCTTTGTTCTTAAGTTGCAAGTGAAGACCAGTTTAGTTGATGCCATTGCTGATTCGGGCAGTGATAAAAATTTGATATCCGAGGCATTGGTTCAGAAGCTGGGTCTGAAGACGGTCAAGCATCCGAAGCCCTATCCATTAGGGTGGATTCAGAAGGAGGAGAAACTGAGTGTAGTTGATCAATGCACTGTCAGATTTGCACTCCACGAGTCATATATTGACGAGGTCACGTGCGACATCATTCTATTAGATGTTTGTCAGATTATACTGGGCAATCCGTACTTATGGGATAGATATGCAATCTACGAGAGGTAGGCTCAGAAGTACACCTGCACTAGGGATGGTGAAAAGTTCATATTTCATTCGGCATCTCTTCTGAGGGAGACAAGCTTGGGGACGTTGACGTGAGCAAAGAGACTAGTGAATGCAAGCAAGAAGTTATCTCGCTATGCATTAGACTTCCAGAAAAGCCATCGATAAAGGATTGCAACTTGGGGCGAAAGGTGATTACGACGAGACGCGGGATGGATGAGATGTTTCTGATCGGACGTCGAGACCTAGTTCCTAGTAGGGCCAGATGGTGCAGAAAAGATGGAGGAGCTCGAGAGTTTCCTCAGTAAAAGTTCTAACTTAAACGGGACTTCAAGTTCCTAAAGAAGGGACCCATGATACGGGTGTATCTTCTCTTCGGGAGCTTAGCATCCTCATGGGAGCTTGAGGATAGATTCTTATGATAGCATGAAAATAGGAGTGTAAAACAGTACAGTGGAACGCAGATGGAAGCGTGGAATGAGACGACGAGCAGCAGAGTGGAAGAATCTAGTTTTTAGCTCGTGAGTCGACTAATACATGTACATGAGTCGACTCATCAGGTTGAGTCGACTCATGCCTGTCATGAGTCGACTCAAGAACTCAAGCCCTGTTAGCAAAAGTTTCTAACCAGTTGACTCATCAGTTATGAGTCGACTCATAACTGTTCATGAGTCGACTCATCGGAGTTTTCCAGATTTGTTAAGGACTCTATTTACGCGTTTTTTTGTTTGGTTTGGGCTTGGTTATTTACCAGATTACCATATACGTTTGTACACCTATATAAAGAGTTGTTTTAGGGTTTCTAAGCAATCAGAAATCAGAGAGGTAATTAAGAGAGATTCTAATCATTGTATTAGGGTTTAGAGAGGATTGAGAGGTTGTTCTCGATTCTAGTGAGATTGTGAGGGAGAGATTTGTAATAATTGATTCTTCATAATCAGACTCGGTCAGGCGAGTTGTGTCAAAAGGTGAATTCCCATGGCTTAGGCGAATTGTATGAGCGACTTCTCCTTGCAGGTGAATTTCTTGCAAGCTCACGAAGTTATTTTTTTACCGTCTACACAAACTAAGAAAAACTCTCTATGGATTGAAGAAAGCTCCGAGAGTTTGGTACGATAAGATTAGTGAGTTCTTAATTCAAAATAGATAATTTCTTGATCTTACTGATTCTAGTTTATTTGTCAAACAAATTGGTAATAGACTAACAATTGTATTGGTATATGTGGATGACTTAATTCTTAATCGGAGACGATGAAGCGAAAATCCAGAGAACAAAGACAAATTTCTCGATTGGGTCTCAAATGTAGTAGTTTGGAGATCTCAAGCATTTCTTCAAAATGGAGGTCGACCAAAGGAAGAATGAATTATTCCTTTGTCAAGAAAAGTATGCGAAGGACATGTTGCTCAAGTACAGGATGTTCAACTGTAAGTCAATCTCAATACCGATGGAGACAAATCTGAGACTGTGTGCACATGAAGGAAAAGATTTGAATGATCTAACTATGTATCAATAACTAGTTGGAAGCTTGATCTATCTGACAATAACAGGACCAGATATTTTATTTACGATTGGTGTGATGAGCCGATACATGCAAAAGTCAAAGAAGTCTCACTTAGAAGCAATCCAAATAATCCTAAGGTACGTCAAGGGTACAATTAACTATGATTTCATGTATAAGAAAGGAGAAGAATGTAAGGTCTATGGCTAGTGTAATGCTGACTGACCCATGATACGGGTGTATCTTCTCTTCGGAAAAACGATCCTCATGGGAGCTTGAGGATAGGTGATTCTCATGATATCTTGAGAATAGAGGCGTGGTTGGAGCCATAGAGGACGGTGAAAGAAGTCAGAAGGAATGGAATGCAGAAGATCAGGAAAAACAGGGTCGGGTTCTGGCCGGTCGACCGCGGCACCCATGCCGGTCGACCGGAGAAACCTGCACAAGGCAGGGTTTGCAGAAGCGCTCTGGCCGGTCGACCGGACTAGGATTGGCGGTCGACCGGATCGCGATATTTGGCTTTTCCTGGTTCGTTTTGGATTCTCTTTTGACAGGGATTCCTGATCCTTTTGGACTTGTTTATTTACAAGATTACCACCACGTTGTAAACCCTATAAATAGGGATTGTTTAGGGTTCTAAACAAGGAGGTTAGAGGCCAAGATGTAGTCCTAAAGGGTTTTAGGTCTAAGTGAAATCCTGATCAGAAGGATTAGGGTTTAGATTGTAATCAGATCTCAGAGAGAAGTGATCAAGAGAAATTCTAATAATTGTATTAGTGTTTTAGAGAGAGAGTTGAGAGGTTGTTCTTAATTCTAGCGAGATTGTGAGGGAGAGATTGTAATCTTTGTTCTTCATAATCTAGAGAAGGTATTTTCCTTCGCCTTATACTGAATTGTTCTTGTGTTTGGTCATCCTCTTCTCAACCCACCTTTTGGTAATTCCGCGACCAAAGGGTGCTCGCACGGCGACTCGTATCACTAGAGAAGGTATTTTCCTTCGCCATACTGAATTGTTCTTGTGTTTTAGTTGTTTTCTTCTCAACCTACCTTTTGGTAATTCCGCGACCGAAGGGTGCTCGCACGGCGACTCGTATCAGTATCCCATATTATGAATCGCTAAATATCAATCTCAACTAAGAATAAAAATATAAGTAAAATTAATAATTAGAAATCCACAACTCGAGACTGGTACATCGAGCAAAATAATACAAACAATGAAACCCTCATGTATATACTATATATCTTGAAATATGAATCACTAACTACTAACTTCAAACATATATATGAACAATCATCACAAACAGAAATATTACAACTTCTACCCTCAATCATAATGAAAAAATTTGTCACAATCTCAGACTACTCTTGGGTAGCTGGCACCATCGTAAGGAAATATTATCCAGCTCAAACATTACAATATACCATGTCATGTATGTCATAAATCCAATGTATACCCTACTCATGGTTAAACTATTTGGGATCATACTACAACTGTATATATGTTTGCATCTCTACTTGCAATAGCGATACTCTTGTAAGGTTCTTACTCAATCACTCTACGACAATAGGTTTTATCTCCCTATTCCGGCTACATGAAATAACGATACTCTTGTAAGGTTCACACAATGACATATGGGTTCAACTTTCTTACTCAATAATTCTACGACAATAGGTTTTATCTCCCTATTTCGGATATGTTTCTAGATGATCGTACAACGGTGAATAGGCACATCAGCCCTACCCGAAAAAAATACACCAATCATCTTCGAGTATTTGGTACAACAAAAGTCTCATTACGGGAAAAACAGCCAAATACTCTTAGTGTGGTATAACCGAGGTCTCATTATGGGATAAACAACCACACTGAGCATCAATAACCGATGAGCAATGTTATTTCACTTTCATCTACTTAACCTGTGTCAAGTATCTCAATAATGCATGTTAATACAACATAACTAAGTGTACGTGCACATATCTCAGTATGCGTATAAAAAATCTAGTGTTCACCAACACTTCATGTGTTAAACAACTCATAAACTTCATAATACCACATAACAAGATTGAAAAATTCTCCCGAAATCAGCGATAGAGAAGAAAAACATGCACTGGCAATATGTCAGCCTGGCGGTCGATCGCGATTAAGCGACGGTCGACCGCATCGTGTTTTAGAGGCTGCCCTGGCCTCTGTCTGGCATGCGGTCGACCACCGATTTGGTGCTGTCAACCAAACATGATTCAAGAACCTGTTCTGTGCAGGTTTGTGCTGTGTCCGTGTGTGCGTTTGACTCAAACTTATTTAATTTATGCTGAAACATGTGTAGAACATTGTAGACATCAAATTTACATCTCTAGAGATTATCAAACATGTGAAACATAATTAATCACATAAATAAATCATATTTAAACCCGTAAACATGCACGAAACATCAATACGAAGAATAAATCATCAAAACTCAGTTAAACAACGTTGTTAAATACTTTCAGATCTTAAAACATCTTTGTAATTTCGTTCTTAATCTTTTAAACATGAAAAATTCTGGTCTTTATACATATAATATAAAGATTTGATTTTTATATCCAAACTAATTGATTAGGCCCAAGAAATCATATTAATAACTCATTAAATCGTTTAAAAACTGGGGAGATGGATTAGCAGAGATGAAACTCGCCTGAGACTTGATTTAAAATGTAGAAAATGGAGTTCCAAAGCAGATCTCCATATCAAAAACTCAAAATAACCCTCAATCCTGCTCCAAAAGCCTTTAATCTTTCTCAAAAAAATCAAAATAGTTTTTGCAGGGGAGTTTGGTGGCTGCTAGGGTTTTTAAAATACTGAAACTCGTGAACAATATGTATATATATTAGGGAAAACAAATATGGGCCTCAAATACCCGAAACCATATCAAAACAGGAAAAATAATTTTTAGGTTTCGCGGTCGACCATGGTAGTCGACTGGACTATGGTCAACCGCGACGGTCGACCGGATTGGAATTTTCTAGATCCTCAAGATTTTGCCTTTGTGCATGTTTTCGACTCGTTCTATTCTCATCTATGAACTTGTTTATACTCAAAATACTTGCTAATATACTCATACACTATTTAATAATATTTATCTCAATAAATATCCACTTATAATAATTAATCACATATTAATTCAGTTTATCAATCATTAACTCTAAATTTTTGGGGTTTTACAATACGACAGAGACGTACGTAAGGATTTTCATTCAGGAGATAGTTCGATTGTATGGAGTCCCAGAGATGATTGTATCAGATCGAGGCTTACTCTTCACATCTCATTTTTGGAGGAGCTTCAAGAATTCATTCGACAGTCAGTTATCATACAGTAGTGTTTTCCACCCTCAGACGGATGGCCAGACGGAGAGAGTTAATCAGATATTGGAGGATATGCTACGAGCATGCATTATAGATTTCCAGGGTAGTTGGGAGGATCACATCCCATTGATTGAGTTTGCTTATAATAATAGTTACCAAGCTACTATTAGCATTACAGCATATGAGGCATTGTACGGGATCATACACTATTTAATAATATTTATCTCAATAAATATCCACTTATAATAATTAATCACATATTAATTCAGTTTATCAATCATTAACTCTAAATTTTTGGGGTTTTACAATACGACAGAGACGTACGTAAGGATTTTCATTCAGGAGATAGTTCGATTGTATGGAGTCCCAGAGATGATTGTATCAGATCGAGGCTTACTCTTCACATCTCATTTTTGGAGGAGCTTCAAGAATTCATTCGACAGTCAGTTATCATACAGTAGTGTTTTCCACCCTCAGACGGATGGCCAGACGGAGAGAGTTAATCAGATATTGGAGGATATGCTACGAGCATGCATTATAGATTTCCAGGGTAGTTGGGAGGATCACATCCCATTGATTGAGTTTGCTTATAATAATAGTTACCAAGCTACTATTAGCATTACAGCATATGAGGCATTGTACGGGAGGCCTTATAGATCACCTATTTGTTGGGCAGAGCTAGAAGACAGCCTTTTGCTTGGGCCACAGAGAAAGTAGCATTGATTAGAGAGCTTATTCTTGCCGCTCAAAGTCGGCAAAAGAGCTATGTGGATCAGAGGGGATGACCTTTGGAGTTTCAGGTTGGAGATTTTGTCATATTGAAGGTATCGCCAATGAAGGGTGTTTAGTGATTCGGCAGACGGGAAAACGTGCCCCGAGATATGTTGGTCCATTCAGAATTATTGAGCGTATTGGAGCTATTTCTTATAGATTAGATCTCCCAGCATCGATGTCGAGTGTACATGATGTATTTTATATTTCGATGCTCAAGAAGCATTTGCACGATGAGGAGCAGCAGAGGACAATGGATGCACTTGAGGTTGAGATTCTGGCTGATTTGACTACCGTTGAGATCCTGGTTTGTGTTCTTGCTAGAGAGGATAAAAGGCTAAGAAACAAAGTGATTCCATTAGTAAAAGTTTAATGGAACCGATAAGGAGCCGAAGAAGCTTCTAGGGAGCGCGAGGAGGATGTACGTCGCGACTACCCACACCTGTTCGAGCAGGTAAAATATTGATGATTGAGTATGCTTTTATACATTTATAATTATGTTATATGTCCAGCCATATTTATATTTAATACTAGAATGGGGTACTAACACTTAGCTCCTAATCACTCGAAACATATGGTATATACATAGGGGGTTCCTTGTTTGGATTTTTTTGTCCGACGTACTAGTTCCGTCTAATTAGGGGTTAAGTGGGAGTATACACATTTTAGATTGTTAAGTTTAAATGTTTGTTTGTGATTCATATATGAAGATTAATAGTATGAGATGTGTACGGAAGGGTTTCCTTGTCCAGATTATCCCCTCTTAGGGCTTTTATCGTATTATTAATCTTTAAGATACGATTGTGGAATTTTGAGGACGAAATTCTTTTAGGGAGGGGGTGGTGAATGCAAAACCCTGTAAAATTAAGATAATTTGTGATTAATTATGATAAGTGAGTTTTTATAATGATAAATAACATTATACGGTGTATGAGTATGATAGCAAGTGTTTTGGGTGCAAACAAGTTCGAATATGTGAAAGAAACAAGTTCAAAACATGCACAAGCTAAAAACCTGCACAATCTGAAAAGATTCTGGCCAGTCGACTACCGCATCAGGGCCAGTCGAACGGGGATCGGGTTTCTAGTTTCCCTGTTTGAGTTGGAAATAGATATTTTGATGCCCTTTTACACATGGTTGTATATATATCTCTGTTGCACGTTTTGTTCACATTTTTTATTAGAGTTTTACAACCCTAGCAGCCACCACATCCTCTTCTAAACCCTAGATATTTTTGTGAGAGTTCAAGAGCTTTTTAAAGTGAGAGTTCGATTTGGATTTGGCTCGTGGCTTAGGGATTTATCTTGGTTTTGTATCCGTCAAGTTTTTAACAAGTTTCAGGCAAGTTTCATCTCTGCTAACCCTACTCCCACATTTTAAATTGTTTTAATGAGGTTTAATGTGGTTTTATTGAGCCTAATCAACTATTTTGAGTATAAAAATAGTTCTTTTATAATACATGAGTTAAAGATTAAATCTTTGTGGTTTAAACGTTTATGAACAAATTTTTGGAAGTAAAATAAGATCTAAAAATAATTAAACATGTGATTTAACTAAGTTTTTTTATGATTTTATCGACGATTTGATGTATTCATGCATGTTTAGGGTTTACATATAATATTTAATGTTGTGATTCTTGATTCATGTGTTAAATAATCATCAGAGGTGTTAATTTAATATTTAAAATGTTTTATACATGTTTTACCACAAGTTAATAAAGTTAGAATCACGTAATATGCACACGAATACAAAACTGCAAAAACTTTAGTTACCAAGATTTTAGTCGCTGGCCAGTCGACTGCTACCTATGGCGCGGTCGACCGCCCCGTGTACATGACCTTGTGCATGTTTTGAGCTATGTTGTTTTGATTCGAGGGATTTTCTCGATCCACGCACGATATATTATGATGTTTATGATCTGTTTAACACCTGAGGTGGTTGTGAACACAAGATATTGACCTGCACATCGAGATACGTGCATGAATACTTGAATCATGTTCTTAGTTGAGTTTATATTCATAGTTGATATGCGTAATACATGTCTAAGTTGGTAGTTGTTAGTATAACACATGATCATGCATAATTCATCAGTTGTGGATGTACGATGTGGATGTTTTTTCCATAATGAGACTGCGGCTATACCACACTAGGAGTATTGGATATTTTTCCCCACAATGAGACCGTGGAGGTACTAATACTCGAAGATGATCGAGGTTTTTTTGGATTGGGCTGATACGCCTACACTCTGAGTACGATCATCTGGATGCATCATCTAGAATAGGGAGATATACCTATTACCGCAGAACGATTGAGTAAGAACGTTGAAACAACATGATATTATGAGAACCTTACAAAAGTATCTATATTTCATAAAGACATATATGTACACAGTTATAGTTTGCTCCCATGATTAGATTACCTGAGAGTAGGGTACATATCAGATACTTGGCATACATGGTATGGTCTATGAAGATGTTTATGCTGGATGATATTTCCTTATGACTGCACCAACTACCCTAGGGTAGTTCGAGATTATGACATTAGCTCAATATGGTTGAGGTTTGGAGTTGTGGTATTTTTCTTTATGTACTGTTTTTTTTTCATTCATAGGATTGGAATTGGTACTTAGCGATTCACAATTTGAGACATGGTATATACATGAGGGTTTACTTACTTGGATTATTTCACTCGACGTACTAATTATCGTGTTTTGGGTTTCTAAATACCAATCTCCACTTATAATTATATGAATGATTTTATATCTATATATACTAATAGTATTTTCTTATATACTCCTAATATTTCCCCTTGGGGGCGGTGGTGATGATCTCACTAGCGTTTTGACGCTCGTTGTTTCCCCCCTTTCAGGCAGCGAGTCCAGCGCGCGGAGAGTCACAGGTTGATGGAGTTACATCTTAGGCTCCATTTACTTTATCGTATTAGTAGTTATTTCAGAGCTCCACAGTAGTTGTTTAGTTTTCACATTAGAGTTTGTATTTTTGTTTTGTAAAGGCTGAGTGCCTTAGTGAGATTTTATTTGACTTTTGTGATAAGACATATTACAGTTATTCTAGTTCAGAGAGATTTTTTTCTATTTTAGTTGGGCCTTATGGTGATTATTTATACACTTCTTCTGTGCGTATTCTATTTATTATGCTACTTCATTATTCTTCTACCTGTTTTGTACCTACACCTATTGTTGATTCCACTAAAGAGATAATAACTATGATTGTGAAACATGTTATTGCATGGTATTGGTGCATGGCAGGTTTGACATTCTAGGATTAACCTTAGACTGCAGCCTTGCGTAAATCTTGAGGCGTCACAATGTAAAATGCAGTAAAAGTTTTTTAAAAAATACTATGGTAAATAGTAGTAAATGAGTTATATTGTGATAAACATCATTTAATGATGAATGAGCATGATAGTAATTGATTTGCGATCAATTAAGAGTATATATGCATTATATACCGATGCAATTCAAATCTAGAAAAATGACTAGTTAAGAATATATATGAATTACACACCGATGCAATTCAAATATGGAAAACTCAAAAGACAAAATTTATAGTTTAATAGCTTTCCAACGCATCTTAAATCAACTCATTTTGAGGTCGGACGAAAAAGTTACAGCCAAAATATCGAAGACTATTTTCCCAGTCTGAATGGGTTTCCTGTTTCGGGTCAGATTTGATTGTTTCGGATTTGCATCTATATATACATGTGTTTTCATAAAAAATTCTTTTTTATATCATATTTCTGAATTCTAGCCGCCACCCTCTCACCTAAAAAACCTTAGACCACTTTTTGGTGAATTTTGAGAGCTTTTGTGAAGCAAATACCGAGAAAGGGGCGAGATCGTCGGCATTTAGCGAGGGAGAACTTGTTTTCATGCATCTTTGGATTTCCCAGCAGTGTTTTGAGGTAAGATCATCTTCCTCCAAACCTATCCTCTATAGTAATTCATGTTTTGTATATGTATAATTGGTTAATCTAGTATGTAGTGTTTATTTCGATGATTTAAATCCTAAAATAACAAAGAGATCAATAGAATTTATCTTTAAATGATAAAAGTAGATGATCATGGTCATTAGTTTTCAGTATGTTAAACACAAGATTTTAAACATGTTTTTTATACCCTATAATGATGTTCTATAAGTAGAATTGTCTTAACTTCACAAACACTTAAACATGAGTTCTGGAGTCATGCCGGTCGACCGAACCTTACGCATCGGTCGACCTATCTGATTTCCATCTTGAGTTGTGTTTTTCTTTTTTTTCGATCGGTCGACTAACTTGGTTGACTAGTCGACTGACTGAAGCTTGTTTTTTGTGCATGTTATGTAATTCGCTGTCAGTCAACTGATGCCCTAGGATGGTCGAGCGACATCTTTTTTGTTTAGGATGATAATTCTTACGCGTTGTTTGAGAACATAGGGTTCGAGACGTACAATGACTTACACGTACGACCATAGACGTGCACCCATGGAGGCTTGGCACACACGAACTTTCGGGAAGAAAATTGTTGCGTGTATTGTTTTGACCACGATTGGGAGATGATTAGTTAGAATAATATATGTGTGTGCATGGATACCGTTGATGGGCACAGCTCAGTGCTGCTTAAGGTAGTGCGTCGGTATACCGTTGAAGTAGGCCATTTAGCCGTAATTACAGGATGCCTAAATAGGTAGTCCGTTTTGTTTGGTGACGCGATAAGGCTAGTGAGCCATACTTATAGGATGCCTAAGAAGGCAATCCTTTCTGCATGGTGATACGATGAGGATGTCTGAGGAGACAGTCCGTTCCGCATGGTGATACGATGAGGCTAATGAGCCGTATCTATAGGATACCCGAAGAGGTAGTCCATTCCGCACGATAATATGATGAGGCTAGTGAGTCGTATTTACTTAGGATGCCTGAATAGGTAGTCCGTTCCGCATAGTGATGCGATGATATCATAGAACTTTGCAAGAGATAGCATTGTGAAATGTATGATAGTTGAGTCTTGAGCGAGAGATCATTCATGTATATGATTAAAGTTGAGTTATATTGCGACGGGCTATATGGTATTATGGATTACACAGGATTATGTACTGGTATTTGTATTAACTACCCAAGGATAGTATGAGGTATTTGTAGGCATCAAAAATTACCTATAGGTCCTCACACGTGGCTCGAGACAGAGAGAAGATGATGAACATCGCTACCTTAGTCACAGAAGCACATTTGATGTCGACAAGCACATGAAGTGAGTCAACGAACCATGCGAAACAACGAAACTTCAGAACGACGAAAACATAAACTGATCGGGAGCTCTACATCACTTACGAAAGACGAAGCACCCCTCATGTCACGTCTACTGCACATATGATTCAATCATGGGAACTTGTAGATCTTCTCGTTGACTTTCCGACGCATCTTGAATCGCACGATTCCGAGTTCGAACGATGAAGATACGACGGAAACAGACAGAATGCGCTAAACCAAACTCAGGCAGCTAGAATACCCATAGGTGTCTCGGCCAAAGCTTGGCCAAGACACCAAGAGGTGTCTCAGCCAAGGCTTGGCCGAGACACCAAGAGGTGTCTCAGCCAAGACACCACGAAGTGTCTCGCCCAAGGCTTGGCCGAGACACCCACGGGTGTCCACAGCCCTGAAAATCTGTTTTTGGCTGTTTTGAGCTATTTTTCGACCGTTAACCATCTGTATTTGTTATAACTGATCTGAACCTATCCTAGAATGTGATAAAGTAGTTACAACTGAGGATGAGAACAAATCAATTGTTCTTATCCGAAAACAAGGCTCCTGAAGCGCCAAGACACCAAGAGGTGTCTCAGCCAAGGCTTGGCCGAGACACCAAGAGGTGTCTCAGCCAAGACACCACGAAGTGTCTCGCCCAAGGCTTGGCCGAGACACCCACGGGTGTCCACAGCCCTGAAAATCTGTTTTTGGCTGTTTTGAGCTATTTTTCGACCGTTAACCATCTGTATTTGTTATAACTGATCTGAACCTATCCTAGAATGTGATAAAGTAGTTACAACTGAGGATGAGAACAAATCAATTGTTCTTATCCGAAAACAAGGCTCCTGAAGCTTATAAATACAGCCCCAGGGCCTTTATTTTTTTAGATCTGGAATTCTCGAGCGTTGGCAGAGCCCAGCTAAACTGAATATTGAAGGAGCATGAATTTTAGAAGAGAGAAGGAGATCGGATCGAGTTCGTCTACATAAAGAAGAGGAGCTCATCAGATCTATACTTCCCAGTCTTTTACCTTGAGATTGCCCCGTTGCGGTGATCTCGAAAAGAGTGATTATCTCGTTGTTACCAAGATAATTGCTTCGGCTTCCTAATTTCTTCGCGAATCAACGAAGCTCTGGATCTGATCTGATCATTTGGTGGTTCACGGATATCAACGTCACCATCACAGGCCAAGATCCCACGCAAGCAGCGGGCGATAAACACCCGTTACGCTGTTTGACGAGAGTTGTATTGTTTTTTATTTTCATTATGTAAGGGTCTTATAAAAAGACTAATCTTTTTTGTTTTCATTATAATATTTGAAGTTGTAATAAACACAGCAATGAATAAATCAACTTTCTCCCCAAACAAGTTGGCGACCATAGTGGGAGCCAACAGCCTTGCTGCCAAAGCAGTCGTGACACAACCAGCGATTAAGATCCTGGTGAATGAAGAGGTCGAATATGAATTCGACCAGCAAAAATTCAAAGAGTATATCAATTCCTCCTCCTCCAGATCTGCCTCTCCTTGCAAGTGTAGGAAGGCCTCCTCTTCCAAGAAAGCCCATGAGACTTCGGGCTCAAAGATCCAAGATCCCCTCACCGCCGCAGCGCTTACACCTCGCGACGTCCCTCCAATGTCCAACGAGGCTGAAGCTGTAGACCTGGGCCTCCCCTCCATCGAAGGTTTAGATGTTGAAGGTGCGTCGACTCTATCGAAGAGAGCACGCCAAAGACGGCATCAACGTCTTACGCGTCATCTTGCTAAGGCTTTGAAGCCAATGGACGGGATCCGCTATGATGTGGATCTAAAATCTTGACAGCGCCAAGAACAACAAAGGCGATCGAGCAACCCCTCCTCTAAAGCAGAGAAGAACGAATAGGTCCGTGTCAAGAGGACCCGCTTTACCCTCGAGGAGCGAATCCAGAAGCGCTGTGTATGGCTTGTGCAAGCCCGAATCTTTGTGCAAGAAGCACAAAAGTTGTAGAAGGAAGAGGTGGTTACAAAATTGCCCAAGCAGAAATAGGTTTGGATGCTAAAGGTCAAATCAGTGCCTAAGGAAACAGTAGACGAAGTTACCATTCAGCCTTCATCAACTTCGGATCTCGCTCCCCTTGTCCGCGTGCCTCCGACGAAGCCATATGGTAGTATGGATCTCACCAAATTCAGAATTCCTCTGAAAGACCGCCTTAGTCCTCTCCCCAAAGATCAAGATAAAGCACCTATTAAGGAGCGATTGGGACTATTGAAAGGCTTCCAAACAACCATTCAAGCTGGGGGTCGTACTAATCCCCTCGATAATAATAAAGGGGAAGCTCTTATGATTGACTGCATTGGATTGTGAGTCAAAGTGCAACATCCCATTAGAATTTCACGCTTACGAAGGCGTAAATCTAAATGAGTGACTCTTGGAGACGCCAATGAAGCGTCGTATCCCCAAAGGGAAACGTTTTTGTCTGATGATGACGTTATACCTAGGAAGTCATGCCAACACATGATAGGTTGCTTCAGTCATTAGACTGATGAGTTGTACTATCAGGCGGCAAATACAAACAAGTCTAGGAAGAGAAATGTCTGAGAGATGAACTCTCGTTGTCCGTGTGTGAAAATCATCAAGGAAGTGTTGTCAGAATGCAGCTGCCACGAGAATTCTCCCCGGAGGGTCTCAGTATTTGAACGAATCTCTACTGAAATGATCGAGCCAAAGACGAAGCATTTCTGCAGAAGAAGGCCAACTGGTCTAGGTGATGAGTTCCCTCGAGTAACTATCAACATAGCTGACAAAGGCAAGTCCTCGCGACGCTTCAATCCTAAACCATTTGCAGAAGTATCTTAGCGTATGACTTGGCTGCGGTCTAGAACTGTCAGACCTAGATCCAAGAGGTCACGGTCCTCCAATGATGAAACGTCAGATGCTTGCTTTACGTTGGCTTCTGACGATACGAAATCTAGTACAGGGCAATCTTATGAATCATTCATGATTAATGCCGAACAAATGGCTAAAATTCTCGAGGATGCTTTAGCCAAGAAGAAAGAGAATTTTAAATTCGAGATGGAGATGGCTATGCAGGAGTTGAGGAACATGCACAACCAACAAATTACAGCGTTGACGAATTAGCAGGGAGAGTCCAGCCGTCGTAATAATCCTAACCAAGCTGAGAGCGATTGGGAAGCGGATGAGAATGCCAACATGGACACCCCTCCCATTAACAACAATGTTGGGGGTGGTCTCTCGGATGATAACAATACGAAGGAGGACCACGTCACTTCTCCCCGGAATCGCTTGAAGAAAGATACGAACAAGGATAAGAAGATGAGGGACTTAGAGAGAAAAATCAATACGTTGATGAGCGCTTAAGAAGTAAAGAAGTCCAGGATACCCTGTCCTTACCCGAGAGAGTAGGAATCAATCCCATACCTGACAAAGTTTAATTTGATCAACTTTACGCCGTTTGACGGAAAGAGTTCGTCCACTCAACACTTAATATACTTCAAGTCTCATTTAGGAATAATCTCCGAAAATGAGCCCTTGATGGTACGATCATTCATTGGCACTCTTCGCGGAGCAGCCTTCGATTGGTATCACCGTCTTAAGCTAGGAAGTATCAGTAGTTGGGAGGATATGGAAGACATGTTCCTCACAAATTTCTTCAATGATGACACCGAGGTTTTAATCGGAACGTTATTCGATGAGAAGCAAAAGGACGAAGAGTTGGTCAAAAATTTTGTCAAACGATTCCGAAACAAAGCTATGAATTGTAGAGCCGGTTAGCGAGGACTTCATCCTGGAAACCTATCGCAACAATCTTTCTCTGGATATCCTCGAAGCTATGGGAATGGCGCTGTCTAAGACTTGGAAGGATTTGAAGGCCCGAGGAGAACGAGCCGAACGCTTCCTCAAAGGGAAGAAGGCCGAAAGGGGTCAGACAGTGACTAATGCCCCGCAGTAGAATTTTGTCCTCAAGGGTAAAGGGAAAGTGTAAACGAATGCAGTCAACGCAAACAAAACGTTTGAGCTGCAAGCGCAACTACAACCACAACAACAGCAGCAAAAGGCGCCTCAACAGTCGCATTGGCAACAACAGCCTCAAAAGCAAAAGACCATGGAACCAAAGTTCCCAAAGGTTTATTCTTTTAAAGAAGATGAGGTCCCCGGTATTTTTAAATACCTCATAGAGAACAACAAGATCAAGTTACCTCCGATCCAGGATATGGACGTGGACTTTTGAGTCAGATTGGGATGAATTACATTTACCTATTCTCAAAAGAAATCACTATTGTAGATGGTGGAATGGAATCATTGTTGACGAAAAGGTCAAATTAATTGAAGAAATTATAGAGAAAAATAATATTGTTCTCGAAAAATCCATGTCTCAAGAGATTCAAAAGGTTAAGCCTAAGATACAGCTAGCTAAAATGATCAGACGGAAATATCCACAAGCCTCTGAAGTTGAGATTCAGCAAAAATGTCTTGATCATATGAAAGGAAAATTTTTTAAAGTTTTTGCTAATATGGAAACTCAATCCAGTAAAAATCTTGATTCTTGCGGTGAAGATGGTACTTTACCAGACGCACAAGGAGACAAAGAAGAAGAAGAAGACATTTGGAAAGCTGCCATGGGAATCCTAAATCAAGTTCCAACATCTGACCTTAAAGGTAAAGGAAAAGAATTTTAATGATGTAAGGTAAAACTTTACCTTTGTGAGTTGAGCCCCGGGGAGCCACTCATTAAATTCCCTCTGTCCCCCCACTTTCTTAAAGAGACTTTTCAAAAGATGCTTTTATAAAGCTACTTTTGACTATAATAATGTAATAGGCAGTTAGTGCGTAATGAGTGTGTGTCTATGTTAAGATCCTTCTCCAGCTTATATAAGGAGAAGCTATGTAAGTTTGTAAGTGTGTGTTTTTGAGTCTAAGTTTCAATTCTGCAAGTGTGAGTGTGAGTTTGAAGAAGTTCTGTTGTAAGCTATCTTTTATAAATAAGATTGAAGAAGATATTATCTTAAGAGTGGGCAGCCGAACTTTGTAAGTTCCCTTATCTTTTATTAATTCTGTCAAAAATTTATACATGTTTAGAATTAGTGTGTGTGTGTGTGTGTGTGTGTGTGTATATATATATATATATATATATATATATATGTATGTATGTATGTATGTTACAGATAAAGTCCTTAGAATGATACTAGACTATCAGACATTTCGGATATGATCGTAATAAAGAGATCTTATTTGTCGCTAACATATATTCTAAAATGTTCCTAGTCGATGAAGCGTTGAAATGGGACATCATCACTTTGGGAAGACTAGTATATATTCTATTTCTCCTTTGGTAGGATGATGATCCATCTCTTGGATCATTGATGTGAGACATCAAGATATAGTATACAGGTGACTCATTAGTGAAAGAGGTTATTGAATGACTCACTGAGAACATCAAGTTGGTAATTATACTTAACTGTCAAATAGAAGTTCTCAAGTGATATAGTACATAGTAGTCTCTTGACCTGAGGCATGAGTGTAATATCTTACATGTTAGTATAGGTGTACTTAGTATTTTACCTAACCATAGTTCTCATTGAGTTGTGCATAACGGTTCTTGTTGGATGCATCCCGAGACATAAGTAGATATTGAGATGCCAAGATAGGATTCATCTCTCCCAATATAAGGGGTTGATGTCATAAGATTGTTTGATATAACTATAGGCAGGAAATCCTTGGTCGAGATAAATAAGATAAACCGAGTGTCAATTTGATCTTATAGGTTATGAGTTTAATATCAACAAACACTAATCGAGCTATTAGGATTTGATAGTTTTCCAGTTTAATATCAACAAACACTAATCGAGCTATTAGGATTTGATAGTTTTCCATACCCTAGGCTCGATAGTTTGACATGGTTTGACGAAGAGACCGTAGTTTTCCATACCCTAGGCTCGATAGTTTGACATGGTTTGACGAAGAGACCGGACTGTACAATATTATAACTGAGTGGTCCTGATAAAATTATGTTAGCATCTTGCAGACATTTATCATAACTTATACTCGGGTAGGCTTCATGTGTAGCTAGCACATCTGTTGTACTTGTGGATATGATCCACTGCTGAGTCTTAAGTTGGGCCCTAGAGTCACACCAAGCACGTACATGAATCCTATGAAATACAATTTATAGAGTTAATGCGTATGATTGATACGCATATATGATTTTCACCGGATACACATAAGCGGTTATATGTATCGGTAAAATCAGAACGCTATGTGCTTAGGAAATGAATTCCAATATTTTTTTCATAAAGTTAACTTTTAGTCAACTGGTTGACTTTTTGGTCAACAATTGACTTTTGGTCAACTCATTGACTTTTTGGTCATATGATGACTTATTAGTTAATGATTAGAAAATTACGATATACCGTATTAATATGGTATTTTTATTTATGAAATACGTACTTTATTATACCCTTATTAATGAGTCATGAGATGAGTCATTAAGGTGGTATGGTTTGGGAACATGGTTTTAGCATATAGTTTTGATTCTTCATGATTCATTGCATGACTCATGAGATGAGTTATTGCATGACTCATGAGAGAATCATTGTTTTGATGACTCATGGTGTGACTCATAGGATGAGTCATTCATGTCATGACATATTCTTCCTCTATAAATATGAGCTCTCTTTCTTCTTTCATTGTTAATGGAAAAATGAAATAAATGGTTTATTCATAGTTGCTTTCCATAAGAGAATAAATAAGAGAGATCTACCTCTTACTAAACTCTAGCAATCTTTAAGTAAGAGGAAGTAGTAGGATTTTAAAGTACCCCGGGGTGGATATATTACCTTGTATCTCAAGAAGACTCCGATTTTATCAAGCTCACTTGAAGACTTGGAGATCCACTACAAAGAGATTTACTACTACAAGGAGCAAGAGCTAGGGGTTGTTCGATCTTCCATCGAATCACGCTTCAAAAGTATGACTTTATAACCCTTGTATGCTCTCTTTAATATAGGGATTATGTTAGATTTAATTAGAATGGTCCTATAATGTATTTCATGCTCTCTACATGCATAGCATAATTATACATATAGTCTTCCGTTGCGTATTTTGCATGTATGAAGCATGGATTCCCTTCATGGTATCAGAGCCATGGTTCCATCTAATTCAATCTTTGCATGCATATCTAACTCATAGAGGATTTTCTAATTGCTTCTAATTACTAGTTTAATTAAAAGATGTTTTAATGAAACTAGTTAATTTATTCAAGTTGTTTTGTAATGAGTTATACTAGTCATTGATTCAAAAATGTGATTTTTGGTTCATATGTTTTTAGGAGTAAAAACACTTGTATAAATTACAAAACACTTATTTACAACTAGTAAAACATTTATTTACAACTAGTGTAGTTGTATGTTAGAAGCATGATAGTCTTATTTGAGTTAGGATAATCCCTATGTTATCTAGTTTTTCAATTTGTTGCATAACTAGATAGATGTATATTTTTTAATGTTGATTAAGTTATATGTTTTATATTATTTTGCATGGATGTTATGTTTATGGATGGTAGTGGACAACGATTCTCTTGCATTTATTGTATTAATGTAATATATCTAAAAATGTAATATTTTTTTTATGACCTCTTCCCTCCTCGAGCATGGGCTACGCCTACGGGTTAAGGCACTTGCTCACCGATCATGGGCTACGCCTATGGGTATAGGCCCTTGTTCGGGTGTGGGGGGGGTATGGTTATTTAGTTTAGTTATTTCATTTATGGCTTTTATTTTACATTCAATGCAATATTATTACCCATCCTACGAGATGGTTTTTCCATTATAAATGGGGCTTGCACGTCCTATGTATATGTGAATGTAATAATACAGGATTTGCAAGGGAGCTAGCAATGTAAGGAGTTGCAAATTGCTTGCCAAAATATAATTAGTGTAGTTGCATTTTATTCCCTTAGTTGTCCACTACCATTCCATATTGCTTTTACATATGTTGATATGTTGGTTGTGCCCCAATTGTAGATGTCTATACAATTGGGTGCTATATTTTACAAAGTTTATATCTCTATCTCATTAGAGAATAGTTTTTATTATAAAAACTCATTTTTAAACTTTGTGAGACATGGCAATAAGAGTTTATTGACCATAGAGTAGTGAGATCGACATTAACATAGTGTTAGTGTGAAAGATAAATAAACCTAAAGCAGTTAAAAGAGATGTATTTAGAACGAACTTTTAACTAGTGTCTAGGAAAGTGATTATAAGATATAACTCATGGGGTGATGCCCAACTTAAGATAAGGGGGTGATGCCCAATCTTTCGCGTTATAGTCTTAAAGAGAAGTGGTTACTTAATTAAGGTCCGATAAATATTCCCGGTGAATAGCTCGGAACCCTCCCACCAATCTTGCGCTTTCCTGGCTAGTTTAATTGTTGCAAGTATAAATATAGAGCATCTTTAAACTATATCAAGTTCGATTACGGTAAAAGATTTGAGAAATCGTCCGTAGCCCTCCATCATTTTAGTTAAATACTATTAAGCTTATAAATACTATGTTTGTTGGCATACGTCAAGGCATAACTATTCTATGGCTAAATAGTATTCATCTGTATATAAGATATAAGGATAGCTTAAGTTGGTTATGCAACTTTGTTGGCATACGTCAAGAGTTTGCATAAGTTAAATTTAAGCCAGTCAAGAAATGATGGGTACAAACTTGACTAGCATTTTATGATTTGTTGGCATACGTCAAGGTCATAAAAGACTAGGGGTAAAATCATATCAAGAATTACAAGAGTGTAAAAGACAAAAGTTGTCTACCAATTATTGAATGTGTTAATTTGTTGACATACGCCAAGGTTGATGCATTCAATGATAATTGGATCTTGATCCCACTTGAAAACAATGAGTTGTTTTCCGATCACCTATTATAAGGTTTTGAGGGACTCGAAAAATAGTGGGAGGCATAACTTAGATAAAAATAAACCAAATCTATTTTATGTATTGAACATCTGCTAAAATACCTTTTCTCTCTCTTTCAGGCCATTATGTCTGGTTTAAAACTCATATTGGAACAGAACAAGTTAACCGGTCCTAATTACAAAGACTGGTTGAGGAATGTTAAAATTGCCCTAACTTATGACAAAGTAGCATATGTCCTCACTGCGCCCGAACCTGTTCTAGGCCTAGAACCCACTATAGCGGAAACTGAAATCCGCAATACATGGGATAAAGATTGTTCACTTGCTCAATGCCTCACCATTGCCTCTATGGATTTGGTCCATCAGAGACAACATGAGAATATGGATATCAGATCCATATTTCGTAATACAGAAGAACTGTATGGCGAGCAACCGCGACAAATGAAGTACGCGGCGTCTAGGAATCTGTTCCAGACGAAAATGACTGTGGGATCTTCTGTTGGGGATCATGTCCTCAAAATGATCGCCTATGTCAATGAGCTTGAACTTTTGAACGTAGGCCTAGATGCAGATAGATATACAGATATCATTCTGCAGTCCTTGACACCAGCATACTCCCGATTCATATCACAGTTTTTGATGATGGATCTGGAGCCCACTCTTCCTGCCTTGCTTAATTTGTTAAGACAGGAAGAAAGTTCTTTGAAAAAGGGACAAACACCAGTCTTGGCTATAGGGCAATCTTCTTCCTCTTCTGGCAAATTGGTTGCTAAGAAAAAAGGAATGAAGAAAACTACTAAACCAAGGAAAGGTGTTAAGAAGGCTGTCAAGAAGGATAAAGGAAAGGCAAAAATGATGACAGCAGAATGCTTCCATTGTCATAAGTCAGGACATTGGAAAAGGAACTGCCCAGAATACCTAGCCTCACTCACCAAGAATAAGCAAGTTGTTGCTTCATCTACAGGTGTGTTTGTTACTCAGAATTGTTTTTCTATAAATCATACATCCTGGGTATTAGATACCGGATCAGGATCTCACATCTGTAATTTGTTACAGGGACTTAAAAGTAGTAAATCAACTCCAAAAATAGTAAAATTTTGAGGGAAGTTTATAAACATGTAGATAAACATGTCAAAGAAAGAATTTCTTGAATATCACTTTCCATTTATGAAAACTAACATGAAAATATGAGATACTTGAATTTTGATGTTTTGACATAAACCAACTTTTGAAACTTTGTGAAATGTTTTTGTAGACTTAGTAAAACATGTATAAACTGATATTGAAGTCTATAAACTAAGAATACAATATTTTCACAAATACAATAGAAAATGAAACCTATGAGTATGTATATGAAAATATATTTGTTTCATATCTAAGTAGATAAACCAAATCACAATAATAAATATGAAACATGTAATTTCATATTTATAAACATGAAAACTAAAACTTGTGTTGTATATATATGTGACTACATATATATACAAGGAAACCAATAAAATGTGTGTGTATAGATAATTGAGCTTAGAGTACTTAACACACATAATATAAATCCTAAACTAAATTACCCAAGCTAGATCTTGATCTTCAATAAGCTCTTCTAGGTAATCTGACTTGGTACACGTTGCGGATGAAGCTTGAACTTGATCTTTAACTTTGAATTGCAAGGCTTCACCGACATTCCGCCAACCTCCTTTGGATATCATCGTTGAAGTGCTATTCCATCCATCCTCCAACTACGTTGTTTGTCTACAAAACATAGGAATGCACAAACAATAGACAAACAACATTAGTAATAAATTGTATGTTAATCATCATCAAAACAAGAAGGCCAACAATCTCCCTCTTTTTGATGATGACAAACAATTTACAAAAAGGAATATATGCATGAAGTAAATGAACATATACAAGATAATAACTCACATGCATATAAACAAACAAGATAGATATACTCACAATATTTCTCCCCCTTTGACAACATCAAAAAGGGGACAAAAGAATTAAGAGAGCGAAAGCTCCCCCTATCAATAAGCATGGGTGAGTATCAAACATAAAAAGATATAGGGATTACTTCCCCTATCAAAATGCCATATAGAATATATGAAAAGAAGATCATGGCAAACATATGTGAGCAAGCATTAAAAGGTATGCTAACAATCACTCACATTCATGAAGATAATGAGAACACATATAAATATGTCAATATGAAAATAGTGTCTCATTAACACAAAAAAAAGATAAAAACCATATAAAAGAATAGATTTATGAAATCAAAAGAAGAGAAACATGAGAATCATGCAAATAGTTTTCAAATGAAAACAAATTAGAATCATGCAAATAGTTTTCAAATGAAAACAAATCAACTAAGAGAAATCATAAATCAAAGTTTAAATCTAAAAATGTAAAATCAAATCATCATTGAAAACAAATCAACTAAGAGAAATCATAAATCAAAGTTTAAATCTAAAAATGTAAAATCAAATCATCATTGATTCAAAAATCAAGAGAGGCAACTCTATCTAGCTCTTGAGCTATTATTCACCCATATGAACATTTTTAGCATCCGGTAAACAATGTTTGGGAATAAACACCCAATAACTCCGGAGGGTTATATAAGTACAAACCTCTCATCAAAACAAAACAAATAATCATGAAAACAAAAGATTTTATCAATTATAAGTTGTTTTCATATAAAAAGATTTCAAAGCATAATTTTCAAAACCAAGATAAAGAAGGATAAAAACATTAAAATTCTTAGTTTGAAAATCAAATTTGTTTTGGTACCCAAGAACTAGGTATATGTGGTGCACTAACATGGTCAAAATAATATTCATTCAAATGACCCTTCCGATTGCAATGTGTGCAATGAAAGAGATCCATTTGTTTTTGTGGACCATTAGCTCGTGCACGGGAATCATTTGTAAATAAAAATTTTCTTTTAAAATTATTTTGCAAATGAGAAACATTCTTAAACAATGGTCTATTTGGAACATATTGCAATTTAGAATATTTTTGTATATCAAAACAAAATTTAGCAAGATGTCCAAACCTACCACAAACATCACATTTAAAAACATGTGGTCTATTGGAAGCATTTGAAATTTAGCAAGATATCCAAACCTACCACAAACATCACATTTAAAAACATGTGGTCTATTGGAAGCATTTGTCAAATGAGATTTTCTTTTCAAATCAAAGCAATATTTGGCCAAATGACCAAAACGACCACAAATATCACATTTAAACACATGAGCATGCTTATGATGAACATGATGAGTATGTGCATGTGTATGTGATGAAGAAGCCTTATGAGATGCACAAGAAACATTAGTCTTGGAGGATTTATGTGCATCATAGCAAAACTTAGCTAAATAGCCTTGACGGCCACAAATAGAACACTTATAAGTTTTGCTATACATGTGTGCATAATGAGTGGATGATTTCTTAGACTTGGCACACATATCCATAAGAAGCCTCTTATGATTATTAATGCATATTTTCAAAGTTGAATCTAAAGATGAAATACTATTTTTCATAAGATTCAAATCTTCATTTTTAGGCACATATGCATTTTTAGAAGTAGAACATAAATAGTTATTTATAAAAGAAGCTGTATCATTCTTTATGTTCTCTACTTCTAACATGGCATCAATCTTAGCATGAGATAAGCTAGAAATGGATGATGATAATTTCTCATTTTCCAATTTTAACATATCATTACTTTCTTTAAGAGCAACATTTTCTTTGGAAATGATATCAAAATTGGAAGCTAGCTTCTCATGATCGGATATAAGTTCTACATGCTTGCTTTGTAAATTAATGAAATCATTTTGCAATTTGTTAAAGGCATGTAATAATTTTTCACTAGCACAAGCAAGTTCATCACTAGATAAATCATTATCGGGTTCGAACTCGCAAACCTCACTAGGGCTATCGCCTAGTGGCCGTGTGCATGATGCTCCACATGAACTTGAAGCGGGATCCTCCAAAGCTTGTCGGATCGCCTCCAAGTCCCCTTGATGCGCTTCTATGAATTTCCATGAAATACAACAATGTATATGAGCTAGGATAAGTAATATGAACAACAAAGAGATATATCCTATATGATGAATATGTATATATGCAAGGATATATAAACAACACAAGGGTAAATAATCTAAATAGGATAGTGGATGAAATGAATGAGCAATGCACAATTGGCGATATAAGATGAATGCAAAAATAAATACGCCAAAGACAAACTCAAACAAGCAATATGATCACGGAGTTCGGACCTTCCGTCCTACGTCTCCGCTCCCCACTCCCGGGGAGAAATCTACTATCAACCGGGTTTTCTACGTTCACCCGAATAACGTTTACACCTCACACTCGGTTTTCTAGCTAACCGAAAACTTTACAATCAACACACTATTGTAATCCCACTCTACACCCACTAAGTGTTGGACCTAGCCGTGTCTCCCTCAAGTGCTCGGTTACAACCTCTCCCTAGGCACGTCAACCGACGCCACTCCTCTTGGGACGATCCCCGACTCTCACCACACACTCCTCACTCGGTGTACAAGTGTATTACAAAGTGAATCTCACAATAAGCACAATATAACAAATGATTGTTCTCAACTATGGATGAGAACACAATGAAAGCACAATTCAAAGTTACAATCTCTCACCACCCAACTATACTATGTATGTAAATACTAAAAGCTCAAAGTGGGTGTGTGTAACAATGAGTAAAATAAAATCTAAACTCAATATAAAACTAGCTTTAATAGAATTGATAATTAACAAATAACAAATGAAAGCTAGAGTAGAGTTTAGAAAACTTCTCAATGGAAGACAAGATGGAGAGATGGAGATTGGAGCCCAAACAAGAAGATGATCTCCTCCACTTGTGAAAACTTCTTCACAAACAAAAACAAACCCTTAAACACACTTAAACCCTTGTTTAAAACTTGTTTAAAAACTTCTTAGATAGTTTGAAAAGAGATCAGCAATGGGTATTTATTTTCACAAACCCAAACTCTCAAATGCTTAAAAGCTTTTTAAACAAACTTAAACAATACTTAAACAAGTTTTAAACTCTTTTAAAAACTCTTTTAAAACATTCTCATAGCAATTCTGGACCATCGTCGGTCGACCGGTGCGGTCGACCGATGGAGCTTTCGGTCGACCGGACCGGTCGACCGACATACTCTCTGTCGGACACTAAGCAAAGGAAACAAGAGCGGTCGACCGGTGCGGTCGACCGAAATCTGACATTTCAGAAAACTGTTTTGCTGATTTTAAAATCGGTCGACCGAAAATTTTCATCGGTCGACCGGACCGGTCGACCGACAGGCTTTCTGTCGCCCAGTGAACTTTTGACCTCAGGTTCGGTCGACCGGTGCGGTCGACCGAAATCTGACATTTCAGAAAACTGTTTTGCTGATTTTAAAACCCTGTTTAAAAATATCAAATAAATTCCAAAAAATGTAAAACTTTGGGGAATGATTGTAGACATGATAATAAACATGCTACAATGACATCCAATCAAAAAGGACTTCCCAAATGAAAAATATCATCATTTTACAAACTAGTCCAAAACATGAAAATATGAGATACTTGAATTTTGATGTTTTGACATAAACCAACTTTTGAAACTTTGTGAAATGTTTTTGTAGACTTAGTAAAACATGTATAAACTGATATTGAAGTCTATAAACTAAGAATACAATATTTTCACAAAATTGCATATTCTATGCAATGTTTTCAAAAACATAATAGAAAATATGAAACCTATGAGTATGTATATGAAAATATATTTGTTTCATATCTAAGTAGATAAACCAAATCACAATAATAAATATGAAACATGTAATTTCATATTTATAAACATGAAAACTAAAACTTGTGTTGTATATATATGTGACTACATATATATACAAGGAAACCAATAAAATGTGTGTGTATAGATAATTGAGCTTAGAGTACTTAACACACATAATATAAATCCTAAACTACATTACCCAAGCAATCTTGATCTTCAATTAAGCTTGACTTGGTACACGTTGCGGATGAAAAGGCTTCACCGACATTCCGCCAACCTCCTTTGGATATCATCGTTGAAGTGCTATTCCATCCATCCTCCAACTACGTTGTTTGTCTACAAAACATAGGAATGCACAAACACTAGACAAACAACATTAGTAATAAATTGTATGTTAATCATCATCAAAACAAGAAGGCCAACATAACTTAGATAAAAAAACGAACCTAATCTATTTTATGTATTAAATATCTGCTAAAATATTTTTTTCTCTCTTTTTCAGGCCATCATGTCTGGCTTAAAACTCATACTAGAATAGAACAAGTTAACCGGTCCTAACTACAAAGACTGGTTGAGGAATGTTAAAATTGCCCTAACTTATGACAAAGTAGCATATGTCCTCATAACACCGGAACCCGTTCTAGGCCCAGGACCCACTGTAGTGGACAATAAAATTAACATAAAGTGGGATAGAGATTGTTCACTTGTTCAATGCCTCACAATTGCCTCTATGGATTTGGTCCATCAGAGGCAACATGAGAATATGGATGTCAGATCCATATTTCGTAATACAGAAGAACTGTATGGCGAGCAATCACGACAAATAAAGTACGCCACGTCTAGGAATTTGTTCCAGACGAAAATGACTGTGGGATCTTTTCTTGGGGACCATGTCCTCAAAATGATCGCCTATGTTAATGAGCTTGAACTTTTAAACGCAGGCCTAGATGCAGATAGATATACAAATATCGTTCTGCAGTCCTTGACACCAACCTAGTCCTGATTCATATCACGGTTCTTGATGATGGATCTGGAGCCCACTCTTCCTGCCCTGCTTAATTTGTTAAGGAAGGAGGAAAGTTCTATAAAAATGGGACAAACGCCAGCCTTGGTTATAGGGAAATCTTCTTCCACTTCTAGCAAACTGGTTGCCAAGAAAAAGGTAATGAAGAAAACTACTAAACCAAAGAAATGTGTTAAGAAGACTGTCAAGAAGAACAAAGGGAAGGAAAAAATGACGACTGTAGAATGCTTCCATTGTTACAAGTCAGGACACTGGAAAAGGAACTATCCTGAATTCCTAGCCTCACTCAACAAGAAGAAGCAAATTGTTGCTTCATCTTCAGGTGCGTTGGTTACTCAAAATTATTTTTCTATAAATCCTACATCTTAGGTATTAGATATCGAATCAGGATCTCACATCTGTAATTTATTACAGGGGTTGAGAAGTTATAGAAAACTTGGAGCTGGAGAGATGACCCTACAAGTTGGCAATGGTGCAATAGTTGCTGCACTTGTAGTAGGAGATTTTCATCTAGTTTTGCCAAATAAAAACGTTAATTTTGAAAAGCTGCTATTTCGTACCAACTATGATGTGCATTATATTATTTATATCTTTATTAGATAAATATGGATATATATTAAAGTTGGAGAACAATGTTATGAATATCATATTTAATCAAAAGTTGATTGCTTATGGAACATTGTGTAATGACATCTATATTCTTAATCAAAACACAATTCTGAATACTCATCACACTAATAAAAGAAAGCACTCAGTTTGAACGACATTTTCTTATGGCATTGTAGACTTGGTCATATTAATAAAGAAAGACTTGGCGAGCTACATAAGCATGGATATTTAGATCCATTTGACTTTGAGTCTTATGATACTTGCAAGTCTTGTTTTAAAGGTAAAATGACCAAGACTCCATTTATGGGAACTGGAGAAAGAGTTACAAAACTCATAGGACTGATACATAGTGATGTATGTGGTCCTATGTGTACAATGGCCAGAGGTGGCTACTCCTACTTTATTACTTTTACTGATGATTTTTTAAGATTTGGACATGTATTTTTAATGAAACACGTCTAAAACATTTGAGAAATTTATCAAGTATAAAAATGAAGTAGAGAATCAAACGAGCAAGAAAGTTAAAATTCTTTGATCGGATCGAGGAGGTGAATACTTGAGCTCAGAATTCTTAGGGTTTTTAAAAGAGAATGAGATTCTCTCTCACGTTACTCCACCCTATACACTACAGTTTAACGGCGTGTCAGAAAGGAGGAATCGTACATTATTAGATATGGTACGTTCCATGATGAGTAACGCTGAGTTACCTTTTTTATTCTGGGGGTATGTGTTGGAAACAGAAGAAGGCTGTCAAGAAGGATAAAGGAAAGGCAAAAATGATGACAGCAGAATGCTTCCATTGTCATAAGTCAGGACATTGGAAAAGGAACTGCCCAGAATACCTAGCCTCACTCACCAAGAATAAGCAAGTTGTTGCTTCATCTACAGGTGTGTTTGTTACTCAGAATTGTTTTTCTATAAATCATACATCCTGGGTATTAGATACCGGATCAGGATCTCACATCTGTAATTTGTTACAGGGACTTAAAAGTTATAGAAAACTTGGAGCTGGAGAGATGACTATGCAAGTTGGTAATGGTGCAATAGTTGCAGCACTTGCAGTAGGGGATTTTCATCTAGCTTTACCAAATGGAAACGTTTTGATTTTAAATAGCTGCTATTTTGTACCAACTATGATGTGTAATATAATATCCATATCTTTATTAGATAAAGATGGATATGTATTTAAGTTGGAGAACAATGTTATGAATATCATATTTAATCAAAAGTTGATTGCTTATGGAACATTGTGCAATGGCATCTATATTCTTAATCAAAATACAATTCTGAACACTTATCACACTAATAAAAGAAAGCACTCAGTTATGAATGACGCTTTCTTATGGCATTGCAGACTTGGTCACATTAATAAAGAAAGACTTGGCGAGCTTCATAAGCATGGATATTTAGATCCATTTGACTTTGAGTCTTATGAGACTTGCAAGTCTTGTCTTAAAGGTAAAATGACCAAGACTCCATTTACAGGAACTGGAGTAAGAGTTACAGAACTCTTAGGACTGATACATAGTGATGTATGTGGTCCTATGTCTACAATGGCCAGAGGTGGCTACTCCTACTTTATTACTTTTACTGATGATTTTTCAAGGTTTGGACATGTGTTTTTGATGAAACACAAATCTGAAGCACTTGAGAAATTTATCGAGTACAAAAATGAAGTAGAGAACCAAACGGGCAAGAAAGTTAAAATTCTTCGATCGGATCGAGGAGGTGAATACTTGAGCTCGGAATTCTTAGGTATTTTAAAAGAGAATGGGATTCTCTCTCAGGTTACTCCACCCTTTACACCACAGCTTAACGGCGTGTCAGAAAGAAGGAATCGTACCCTATTAGATATGGTACGTTCCATGATGAGTAACACTGAGTTACCTTTTTCATTCTGGGGGTATGCATTAGAAACAGCAACACACTTACTGAATAGGGTTCCAACTAAAGCAGTGCCTAAACCTCCATATGAGATATGGAGTGGGAAGAAACCACATCTTAATTATATTAAGATTTGGGGATGTCATGCTTATGTAAAGAAGCAAGATCCCAAAAAGTTAGAGGCACGCTCAGTATTATGCAAATTTGTAGGATATCCAAGGAATTCCATTGGATATCAATTCTACCACATCGATGAACAAAAGATAATTGTTTCTCGGCATGCCACCTTCTTAGAGAAGGAATTTCTTGAAAAAGAAATTAGTGGGAGCATGGTAGAACTGGAAGAAATTTCAGAGATACAAAATATTACTGATAAATTAGTGGAACCAGCAAATTCAGTTATACCAGAAGAACCTCAACCACTCCACAGATATCCAAGGCGATCTCATGCACCTAAGACACAATATAATTTTTTAGTTGAAGGTGGCATGTTAGATCACGTCATAGATGATGACGAACCTTTAAGTTATCAGCAAGCCTCTGAGAGTAGGGACTCTGTTGCTTGGCATGATGCAATGAAATCTGAAATAGACTCTATGTACACCAACAAAGTATGGATATTAGACAATGCTCCTAAAGGGGTGATACCCATAGGTTGCAAATGGTTGTTTAAGAAAAAGTTGGGTGTAGATGGAAAAGTAGAGACTTTTAAAGCTAGACTGGTAGCTAAAGGTTTTCGTCAAAGACCTGGTTTGGACTACGATGAAACTTTTTCTCCAGTGGCTATGCTCAAGTCTATTCGGATCCTACTTGCTATAGCTGCTCACTATGACTATGAGATCTGGCAAATGGACGTTAAAACTGCATTTCTAAATGGTGATTTAGAAGAGTGCATATATATGACGCAACCAGAGGGTTTTGTAGTTAGTGGGAGCAGTGGAAAAGCATGTAGATTGCTTAAATCTATTTATGGACTGAAGCAAGCATCACGGAGATGGAACATCTGTTTTGATGATGCTATCAAAGAGTTTGGTTTCATCAAAAATCCAGATGAACCATGTGTGTATAAAAGGATAATTGGGAGTATTATATCGTTTCTTATTTTATATGTAGACGATATACTCTTAATCGGTAATGACATACCGTCATTACAAGCGGTTAAAATTTGGCTATCAAAAAGATTTTCCATGAAAGATTTAGGTGAAGCATCCTGTATACTGGGTATTCAGATCTATAGAGATAGATCTAAAAGGATGTTAGGATTATCGCAATCTAGATACATTGGCAAAGTGCTAAAACGGTTTAGCATGGAAAATTCCAAGAAAGGTTTTGTACCTGCATCTCCTGGAATCTCCCTCTCTAAAAAGATGTCTCCCCGGACTGATGAAGAGAGGAAACGCATGAGTCTAATTCCTTATGCCTCGGCAGTAGGATCGATCATGTATGCCATGTTATGTACTAGACCAGATATCGCTTATTCACTCAGTTTGGTAAGTAGATACCAATCTGATCATGGAGAAGAGCACTGGAAAGCGGTCAAGAATATACTTAAGTACCTTAAAAGGACTAAAGAGTTATTTTTGATATACGGTAAAAGTGACCTCCGAATGGAGGCTTTTTCCGACTCAAGCTTTCAGAGCGATATCGATGATAGTAAGTCTGTATCAGGATATGTTTTCACCCTCAATAGAGGAGCTGTCAGCTGGAAAAGTTCCAAGCAGGATACAGTAGCAGACTCGACTATGGAAGCTGAATACATTGCAGCTAATGATGCAGCTAAAGAAGCTGTCTGGATGAGGAAGTTCCTTTTAGAGCTGGAAGTTGTTCCCACCATTAAAGATCCAGTACCTTTATACTGTGATAATAATGCTGCAATAGCTCTGACAAAGGAACCCCGATCTCACCATAAGTCCAGACACATTCTGAGGAAGTATCACTTGATCAGGGAGATAGTTGATCGCCGGGAGATCAAGATTGAAAGAGTAGACACAAAAGATAATATAGCAGATCCATTCACAAAGGCAATTGCTCGTTCACAATTTGAGAAACTTGTTGAGCTATTGGGTATTAGATACTATAATTGGCCTTAGTGCAAGTGGGAGTTTGTTAGATATAGGTGCCCTGCAGGCAATTATTGTATATTGTAACAGGACCTATATGTATATAACATCCTTGTTCAAAATGATAGTATGCTATTTTGGTCAGATTTATCTGATGTTCTAAATATACAGATAATGTCCTTAGAATAAATACTAGACTATCAGACATTTCGGATAGTGATCGTAATGAAGAGATCTGATTAGTCGGTAACGTATATTCTAAAATGTTCCTAGTTGATGAAGTGTTGAGATAGGACATCATCACTTTGGTTTAGACTAGTGTATGCTTTATTTCTCCTTTTGAAGGAGATGATCAATCTCTTAGATCATTGATGTGAGACATCAAGATACAGTATACAGGTGACTCATTAGTGAATGAGTTGACTGAACGACTCGCCGAGAACATCTAGTTGGTAATATACTTAACTGTCAAATAGAAGTTCTCAAGTGATATAGTACATAGTAGTCTCTTGACCTGAGGCATGAGTGCAATATCTTATATGTCAGTAAAGATGTATTTAGACTTTTACCTAACCACAGTTCTTATTGAATTGTGCATAACGGTTCTTGTTGGGTACATCCCGAGACATAAGTAGATATTGAGATGCCAAGAAGGGATTCGTCTCTCCCAGTATAGGGGTTGATGTCATAAGATTGTTTGATATAACTATAGCCTGGAAATCCTTGGCCAAGGTGAATAAGATAAACTGAGTGTCAGTTTGATCTTATAGGTTATGAGTTTAATATCAATAAACACTAATCAAGCTATTAGGGTTTGACAGTTTGCCATACCCTAGGCTCAATAGTTTGACATGGTTTGACGAAGAGACCGGACTGTACGGTATTATCATTGAGTGGTCCTGATAAAATTGGATAAGCATCTTGCAGACCTTTATCACAACTTATACCCGGGTGGTCTTCATGTGTAGCTAGCACCTCTGTTGTACTTATGGATATGATCCACTACCGAGTTTTTTAAGTTGGGCCCTAGAGTCACACCAAGCGCGTACTTGAATCCTATGAAACACAATTTATGGAGTGATGCGTATGATTGATACGCATATATGATTTCTTCCGGATACACATAAACGGTTATGTATATCGGTAAAATCGGAATGCTATGTGCTTAGGAAATGAATTCCAGTATTTTTCCCATAAAGTTAACTTTTAGTCAACTAGTTGACTTTTTGGTCAACAGTTGACTTTTGGTCAACTCTTGATTTATTTGGTCATATAGTGACTAATTAGTTAAAGATTGGAATAATACTATATACCGTATTTATGAAATACTGTATTAGTGATAATAATTTGGTATTCTCATTTATGAAATACACATACCATGTATAATGAGTCATGAGATGAGTCACTTAGTGGTATGGTTTGAGCACATGGTTTATTAGCACATGGTTTTGAAATGTAATGATTCATAAGATGATTCATTGCATGACTCACTTGATTAATCATTAATTTTTGATGATTCATTGCATGACTCATAGGATGAGTCATTCATATCATGAACACATTTCACTCTATAAATATGAGCTCTTTTTCTTATGGAAAGGTTAATGAAAAATTGGCTAAGTGTTTTTTCCATAAGAGAATAAAAGAGAGCTCTCCTCTTACTAAACTTTAGCAATCTTTGAGCAAGAGGAAGTAGTAGGATTTTAAGAACCCCGGGGTGGATATCTTGCCTTGTGTCTTAAGAAGACTCCCATTTTATCAAGCTCACTTGAAGACTTGGAGATCCACTACAAGGAGATTTTCTACTACAAGGAGCAAGAGCTAGGGGTTATTCGATCTTCCATCGAATCACGCTACGAAAGTATGACTTTCTAACTCTTGTATGCTCACTTAATAATAAGGATCATGTTAGATTTAATTAGACGATCCATATGAATATTTCATGCTCTCTACATGCTTAGTATTTTTGTACATACATGTCTTCCGCTGTGTATTATGCATGTAGACATAGCACGATTTCCTTCATGGTATCAGAGCTATGGTTCTATCTAATTGAATCTTAACATGTACATCTAACTCATGGAGGACCTTGTTCTTGCTTCTAATTTCTAGTTTACATGAAACTAGTTAATTAATTCAAGTTATTTTATAAAATAATTAATTACAACTAGTGTAGTTGTATGTTAGAAGCTTGTTAGTCTTTTTTGAGTTTGGATAATCCTTATGCTATCTAGTTTCCAATATGTTGCATAACTAGATAGATGCATATTTCTTAATGTTGATTAAGTTATATGATTTATCATCTTGCATGGATGTTATGTTTATGGATGGTAGTGGACAACTATTCTCTTGTATGTTTTGTATTGATGTAATAAAGTTAGAAATGTAATAATTATTTACGACCTCTTCCCTCCCCGAGCATGGGCTACGCCTACGGGTTTAGGCACTTGCTCACCGATCATGGGCTACGCCTACGGGTATAGGCCCTTGTTCGGGTGTGGGGGGGTATGGTTGCTTAGTTTAGTTATTTCATTTATAGCTTTTGCTTTATATTTAATGCAATATTATTACCCATCCTACGAGATGGTTTTTCCATTATAAATGGGGCTTGCACGTCCTATGTTTATATGATTGTAATAATACAGAGTTTGCAAGGGAACAAGCACCGCAAGGAGTTGCATATGGCTTGCTAAAATGTAATTAGTGTAGTTGCATTTTATTTTCTTTAGTTGTCCACTACCATTCTATATAAGTTTTACATTACATATGTTGATATGTTGGTTGTGCCCCAAATTGTAGATGTCAATACAATTGGGTGCTATTTTTTGCAAAGTTTATATCTCTATCTCACTAGAGAATAGTTTTTATTATAAAAACTCATTTTTTAAACTTTGTGAGACATGGCAATAAGAGTTTATTGACCATAGAGTGGTGAGATCGACATTAACATAGTGTTAGTGTGAAAGATAAATAAACCTAAAGCAGTTAAAAGAGATGTATTTAGAATGAGCTTTTAACTAGTGTCAAGGAAAGTAATTATGAGATATAGCTCATGGGGTGATGCCCAACTTAAGATTAGGGGTGATGCCCAATCTTTCGCGCTATAGTCTTAAAGAGAAGTGGTTACTTAATTAAGGTCCGATAAATATTCCCGGTGAATAGCTCGGAACCCTCCCACCAATCTTGCGCTTTCCTGGCTAGTTTAATTGTTGCAAGTATAAATATAGAGCATCTTTAAACTATATCAAGTTCGATTACGGTAAAAGATTTGAGAAATCGTCCGTAGCCCTCCATCATTTTAGTTAAATACTATTAAGCTTATAAATACTATGTTTGTTGGCATACGTCAAGGCATAACTATTCTATGGCTAAATAGTATTCATCTGTATATAAGATATAAGGATAGCTTAAGTTGGTTATGCAACTTTGTTGGCATACGTCAAGAGTTTGCATAAGTTAAATTTAAGCCAGTCAAGAAATGATGGGTACAAACTTGACTAGCATTTTATGATTTGTTGGCATACGTCAAGGTCATAAAAGACTAGGGGTAAAATCATATCAAGAATTACAAGAGTGTAAAAGACAAAAGTTGTCTACCAATTATTGAATGTGTTAATTTGTTGACATACGCCAAGGTTGATGCATTCAATGATAATTGGATCTTGATCCCACTTGAAAACAATGAGTTGTTTTCCGATCACCTATTATAAGGTTTTGAGGGACTCGAAAAATAGTGGGAGGCATAACTTAGATAAAAATAAACCAAATCTATTTTATGTATTGAACATCTGCTAAAATACCTTTTCTCTCTCTTTCAGGCCATTATGTCTGGTTTAAAACTCATATTGGAACAGAACAAGTTAACCGGTCCTAATTACAAAGACTGGTTGAGGAATGTTAAAATTGCCCTAACTTATGACAAAGTAGCATATGTCCTCACTGCGCCCGAACCTGTTCTAGGCCTAGAACCCACTATAGCGGAAACTGAAATCCGCAATACATGGGATAAAGATTGTTCACTTGCTCAATGCCTCACCATTGCCTCTATGGATTTGGTCCATCAGGGGCAACATGAGAATATGGATATCAGATCCATATTTCGTAATACAGAAGAACTGTATGGCGAGCAACCGCGACAAATGAAGTACACGGCGTCTAGGAATCTGTTCCAGACGAAAATGACTATGGGATCTTCTGTTGGGGATCATGTTCTCAAAATGATCGCCTATGTCAATGAGCTTGAACTTTTGAACGTAGGCCTAGATGCAGATAGATATACAGATATCATTCTGCAGTCCTTGACACCAGCATACTCCCGATTCATATCACAGTTTTTGATGATGGATCTGGAGCCCACTCTTCCTGCCCTGCTTAATTTGTTAAGGAAGGAGGAAAGTTCTATAAAAATGGGACAAACGCCAGCCTTGGTTATAGGGAAATCTTCTTCCACTTCTAGCAAACTGGTTGCCAAGAAAAAGGTAATGAAGAAAACTACTAAACCAAAGAAATGTGTTAAGAAGACTGTCAAGAAGAACAAAGGGAAGGAAAAAATGACGACTGTAGAATGCTTCCATTGTTACAAGTCAGGACACTGGAAAAGGAACTATCCTGAATTCCTAGCCTCACTCAACAAGAAGAAGCAAATTGTTGCTTCATCTTCAGGTGCGTTGGTTACTCAAAATTATTTTTCTATAAATCCTACATCTTAGGTATTAGATATCGAATCAGGATCTCACATCTGTAATTTATTACAGGGGTTGAGAAGTTATAGAAAACTTGGAGCTGGAGAGATGACCCTACAAGTTGGCAATGGTGCAATAGTTGCTGCACTTGTAGTAGGAGATTTTCATCTAGTTTTGCCAAATAAAAACGTTAATTTTGAAAAGCTGCTATTTCGTACCAACTATGATGTGCATTATATTATTTATATCTTTATTAGATAAATATGGATATATATTAAAGTTGGAGAACAATGTTATGAATATCATATTTAATCAAAAGTTGATTGCTTATGGAACATTGTGTAATGACATCTATATTCTTAATCAAAACACAATTCTGAATACTCATCACACTAATAAAAGAAAGCACTCAGTTTGAACGACATTTTCTTATGGCATTGTAGACTTGGTCATATTAATAAAGAAAGACTTGGCGAGCTACATAAGCATGGATATTTAGATCCATTTGACTTTGAGTCTTATGATACTTGCAAGTCTTGTTTTAAAGGTAAAATGACCAAGACTCCATTTATGGGAACTGGAGAAAGAGTTACAAAACTCATAGGACTGATACATAGTGATGTATGTGGTCCTATGTGTACAATGGCCAGAGGTGGCTACTCCTACTTTATTACTTTTACTGATGATTTTTTAAGATTTGGACATGTATTTTTAATGAAACACGTCTAAAACATTTGAGAAATTTATCAAGTATAAAAATGAAGTAGAGAATCAAACGAGCAAGAAAGTTAAAATTCTTTGATCGGATCGAGGAGGTGAATACTTGAGCTCAGAATTCTTAGGGTTTTTAAAAGAGAATGAGATTCATAGAAATCGAAATTTCGGTCGACCGTACCGGTCGACCGACGACTCTCTGGAAAACTACTGAGAAATGATAATTTGACCGGTCGACCGTACCGGTCGACCGAAAACTGACATCCCAGAAAAGCAAAGCTGATTTTAAAACACTGTTTAAAAATATCAAATAAATTCCAAAAAATGTAAAACTTTGGGGAATGGGATCGAGGAGGTGAATACTTGAGCTCAGAATTCTTAGGGTTTTTAAAAGAGAATGAGATTCTCTCTCACGTTACTCCACCCTATACACTACAGTTTAACGGCGTGTCAGAAAGGAGGAATCGTACATTATTAGATATGGTACGTTCCATGATGAGTAACGCTGAGTTACCTTTTTTATTCTGGGGGTATGTGTTGGAAACAGCAGCACACTTACTGAATAGGGTTCCAACTAAAGCTGTGCCTAAACCTCCATATGAGATATGGTATGAGATGAAACCACATCTTAATTATGTTAAGATTTGGGGATGTCATACTTATGTAAAAAAGTAAGATCCCAGAAAATTAGAGGCACGCTCAATATTATGTATATTTGTAGGATATCCAAAGAATTCTACCAGATATCAATTCTACCACATCGATGAACAAAAGATAATTGTTTCTCGGTTTGCTACCTTCTTAGAGAAGGAATTTCTTGAAAAGAAAATTAGTTGGAGCATGGTAGAACTGGAAGAAATTTCAGAGATACAAATTAATATTGATAATTTAGTAGAACCAACAAATTCAGTTATACTAGAAGAATCTCAACCACTCTGCAGATATCCAAGGTGATCTCATGCACCTAAGAGACAATATGATTTTCTTGTTGAAGATAGCATGTTAGATCACGTCATAGATGATGATGAACCTTTGAGTTATCAGCAAGCATCTCAGAGTAGGGAATCTATTGTTTGGCATGATGCAATGAAATCCGAAACAGACTCTATGTACACCAACAAAGTATTGATCTTAGACAATGCTCCTACAGGGGTGATACCCATAGGTTGCAAATGGTTGTTTAAAAAAAAGTTAGGTGTAGATGGAAAAGTAGAGACTTTTAAAGCTAGACTAGTAGCTAAAGGTTTTTGTTAAACACCTGGTTTGGACTATGATGAAACCTTTTCTCCAGTGGCTATGCTAAAGTCTATTCGGATCCTACTTGCTATATCTGCTCACTATGACTACGAGATCTGGCAAATGGACATCCAAGCTGCATTTCTAAATGGTGATTTAGAAGAGTGTATATATATGTTTTAACCAGAGGGATTTGTAGTCAGTGGGAGCAGTGGAAAAGCATGTAGGTTTCTTAAAGCCATTTATGGACTGAAGCAAGCATCGCGGAGATGGAACATATGTTTTGATGATGCTATCAAAGAGTTTGGTTTCATCAAAAATCCAGATGAACCATGTGTGTATAAAAGGATAATTGGGAGTATAGTATCGTTTCTTATTTTGTATGTAGATGGTATACTCTTAATCGGTAATGACATACCGTCATTACAAGTGGTTAAAATTTGGCTATCAAAAAAAATTTTGATAAAAGATTTGGGTGAAGCATCCTGTATCCTTGTATTCAGATCTATAGAGATAGATCTAAAATGATATTAGGATTATCCCAATCTAGATACATTGGCAAAGTCCTAAAGCGGTTTAGCATGGAAAATTCTAAGAAAGGTTTTGTACCTGCATCTCCTGGAATCTCGCTCTCTAAAAAGATGTCTCCCCAGATTGATGAAGAGAGGAAACACATGAGTCTAATTCCTTATGCCTCGGTAGTAGGATCGATCATGTATGTCATGTTATGTACTAGACGGGTTATCGCTTATTCACTCAGTTTGGTAAGTAGATACCAACCTAATCATGGAGAAGAGCACTGGAAAGCGGTCAAAAATATACTTAAGTACCTGAAAAGGACTAAATAGTTATTTTTGATATACGGTAAAAGTGACCTCCAAATGGAGGTTTTTTCCGACTCTAGCTTTCAGAGCGATATCGATGATAGTAAATATGTTTCATGATATGTTTTTACCCTCAATAGAGGGGCTGTCAGTTGGAAAAGTTCCAAGCAGGACATAGTAGTAGACTCTACTATGGAAGCCGAATACATTACGGCAAATAATACTGCCAAAGAAGCTGTCTGGATGAGGAAGTTCCTTTCAGAGCTGGAAGTTGTTCCCACCATTAAAGATCCAGTACCTTTATAATGTGATAGTAATGTTGCAATAGCTCTGACAAAGGAACCCGGTCTCACCATAACTCCAGACACATTCTGAGAAAGTATCACTTGATCAGGGAGATAGTTGATCGCCAAGAGATCAAGATTGAAAGAGTTGACACAAAAGATAATATAGCAGATCTATTCACAAAGGCAATTGCTCGTACACAATTTGAAAAACTTGTTGAGCTATTGGGTATTAGATACTATAATGATTGTCCTTAGTGCAAGTGGGAGTTTGTTAGATATAGGTGCCTTGCAGGCAATAATTGTATATTATAACAGGACCTATATGAATATAGCATCCTTGTTCAAAATGATAGTATGCTATTTTGGTCAGGTTTATCTGGTATTTTAATACAGACAAAGTCCTTAGAATGATACTAGACTATCAGATATTTCGGATATGATCATAATGAAGAGATCAGATTTGTCGCTAACGTATATTCTAAAATGTTCCTAGTCGATGAAGTGTTAAAATGGGACATCATCACTTTAGAAAGACTAGTGTATACTCTATTTCTCCTTTGGTAGGATGATGATCCATCTCTTGGATCATTGATGTGAGACATCAAGATATAATATACAAGTTACTCATTAGTGAATGAGTTGACTGAATGACTCACTGAGAACATCTAGTTGGTAATTATACTTAACTGTCAAATAGATGTTCTCAAGTGATATAGTACATAGTAGTCTTTTGACCTGAGGCATGAGTGTAATATCTTACATGTCAGTATAGGTGTACTTAGACTTTTACCTAACAACAGTTCTCATTGGGTTGTGCATAACGGTTCTTGTTGGGTGCATCCCGAGACATAAGTAGATATTGAGATGCTAAGATGGGATTCGTCTCTCCTAGTATTAGGGGTTGATGTCATAAGATTGTTTGATATAACTATAGCCAGGAAATCCTTGGTCGAGGTAAATAAGATAAACTGAGTGTCAGTTTGATCTTATAGGTTATGAGTTTAATATCAACAAACACTAATCGAGACCCTAGGCTCGATAGTTTGACATGGTTTGACGAAGAGACCGGACTGTACAATATTATCACTGAGTGGTCCTGATAAAATTATGTTAGCATCTTGCGGACATTTATCATAACTTATACACGGGTAATCTTCATATGTAACTAGCACCTCTGTTGTACTTATGGATATGATCCACTGTTGAGTCTTAAGTTAGGCCCTAGAGTCACACCAAGCGCGTACATGAATCCTATGAAATACAATTTATAGAGTTAATGCGTATGATTGATACGCATATATGATTTTCACCGGATACACATAAACGGTTATATGTATCGGTGAAATCAGAATGCTATGTGCTAAAGAAATGAATTCTAGTATTTTTCTCATAAAGTTAACTTTTAGTCAACTGGTTGACTTTTTGGTCAACAGTTGACTTTTGGTCAACAGTTGACTTTTTGTCAACTCATTGACTTTTTGGTCATATGATGACTTATTAGTTAATGATTGGAAAATTACGAAATATCGTATTGATATGGTATTTTCATTTATGAAATACGCATACCTTGATTAATGAGTCATGAGATGAGTCATTGCATGACTCATGAGATATGGATCATCATCCTACGAAATACAATTTATAGAGTTAATGCGTACATGAATCATATGAAATACAATTTATAGAGTTAATGCGTATGATTGATACGCATATATGATTTTCACCGGATACACATAAACGGTTATATGTATCGGTGAAATCAGAATGCTATATGCTAAAGAAATGAATTCTAGTATTTTTCTCATAAAGTTAACTTTTAGTCAACTGGTTGACTTTTTGGTCAATAGTTGCTTTTGGTCAACTCATTGACTTTTTGGTCATATGATGACTTATTAGTTAATGATTGGAAAATTATGAAATATCGTATTGATATGGTATTTTTATTTATGAAATACGCATACCTTGATTAATGAGTCATGAGATGAGTCATTGCATAACTCATGAGAGGTGGTATGGTTTGGGAACATGGTTTTAGCACATAGTTTTGATTCTTCATGATTTATTGCATGACTCATGAGATGAGTCATTGCATGACGCATGAGAGAATCATTGTTTTGATGACTCATGGTGTGACTCATAGGATGAGTCATTCATGTCATGACATATTCTTCCTCTATAAATACGAGCTCTCTTTCTTCTTGCATGGTTAATGGAAAAATGAAATAAATGGTTTATTCATAGTTGCTTTCCATACGAGAATAAAGAAGAGAGACCTACCTCTTACTAAACTCTAGAAATCTTTGAGTAAGAGGAAGTAGTAGGATTTTAAAGTACCCCGGGGTGGATATCTTGCCTTGTGTCTCAAGAAGACTCTGATTTTATCAAGCTCACTTGAAGACTTGGAGATCCACTACGAAGAGATTTACTACTACAAGGAAGAGCTAGGGGTTGTTCGATCTTCCATCGAATCACGCTTCGAAAGTATGACTTTCTAACTCTTGTATGGTCTCTTTAATATAGGGATCATGTTAGATTTAATTAGGATGGTCCTACCTTGTTTTTCATGCTCTCTACATGCTTAGTATTATTATACGTACAGTCTTCCGTTGCGTATTTTGCATGTATTTAGCATGAATTTCCAACATGGTATCAGAGCCATGGTTCCATCTAATTCAATCTTTGCATGCATATCTAACTCATAGAGGATTTTCTAATTGCTTCTAATTACTAGTTTAATTAAAAGATGTTTTAATGAAACTAGTTAATTTATTCAAGTTGTTTTGTAATGAGTTATACTAGTCATTGATTCAAAAGTATGATTTTTTTATCATAAGTTTTTAGGAGTAAAAAAACTTGTATAAATTGCAAAACACTTGTTTACAACTAGTGTAGTTATATGTTAGAAGCAAGATAGTCCTATTTGAGTTAGGTTAATCCCTATGTTATCTAGTTTTTCAATTTGTTGCATAACTAGATAGATGTATATTTTTTAATGTTGATTAAGTTATATGTTTTATATTATTTTGCATGGATGTTATGTTTATGGATGGTAGTGGACAACGATTCTCTTGCATTTATTGTATTAATGTAATATATCTAAAAATGTAATATTTTTTTTATGACCTCTTCCCTCCTCGAGCATGGGCTACGCCTACGGGTTAAGGCACTTGCTCACCGATCATGGGCTATGCCTACGGGTATAGGCCCTTGTTCGGGTGTGGAGGGTATGGTTATTTAGTTTAGTTATTTTATTTTTGGCTTTTATTTTACATTCAATGCAATATTATTTCTCATCCTACGAGATGGTTTTTCCACAATAAATGGGGTTTGCACGTCCTATGTATATGTGATTGTAATAATACAGGATTTGTAAGGGAGCTAGCACTGCAAGGAGTTGCAAATTGCTTTCCTAAATGTAATTAGTATAGTTGCATTTTATTCCTGTAGTTGTCCACTATAATTCCATATTGCTGTTACATATGTTGATATGTTGGTTGTGCCCCAATTGTAGATGTCAATACAATTGGGTGCTATATTTTGCAAAATTTATATCTCTATCTCACTAGAGAATAGTTTTTTTTATATAAAAACCTTATTTTTAAACTTTGTGAGACATGGTAATAAGAGTTTATTGACCATAGAGTGGTGAGACCGACATTAACATAGCATTAGTGTGAAAGAAAAATAAACCTAAAGGAGTTAAAAGAAATATATTTAGAACGAACTTTTAACTAGTGTCAAGGAAAATAATTATGAGTTATAGCTCATGGGGTGATGCCCAACTTAAGATTAGGGGTGATGCCCTATCTTTCGTGCTATAGTCTTAAAGAGCGGTGGTTGCTTAATTAAGGTCCAATGAATATTCTTGGTGAATAGCTCGGAACCCTCCCACCAATCTATATCAAGTTTGATTACGGTAAAAGATTTGTGAAATCGTCCGTAGCCCTCCATCATTTCAGGTGAATACTATTAAGCTTATAAATACTATGTTTGTTGGCATACGTCAAGGCATAACTATTCTATGGCTATGTAGTATTCATCTGTATATTAGATATAAGGATAGCTTAAGTTGCTTATGCGACTTTGTTGGCATACGTCAAGAGTTTGTATAATTTAAATTTAAGCCAGTCAAGAAATGATGAGTCCAAACTTAACTAGATTTTTATGATTTGTTGGCTATCGTCAAGGTCATAAAAGACTAGGGGCAAAATCATATCAAGAATTACAAGAATGTAAAAGACAAAAATTGTCTACCAATTATTGAGTATATCAATTTGCTGGCCATCGTCAAGGTTGATACATTTAATGATAATTGGATCTTGATCCCACTTGAAAACAAGAGGTTGTTTTCCGATCACCTCTTATAAAGGTTTTGAGGGACTCGAAAAATAGTGGGAGGCATAACTTGTTAGACCCTATAGGGGGGTGATTAGGGTCTTATGCTAATCTAATCCGATTTAAATGCCAATTAAAATATATTAATAAGTTATCCTAGCAAGTGTGAAATACAACAATATATATTAGCTAGGATAAGAAAGATAAACAATGAGATATATCCTATATGATAGAGATATATGTATATATGCAAGGATATATAAACAACACAAGGGTAAAATAAACAATCTACACAAGTGATAGGGTAATATGATGAGCAATACACAAAGGCGATATAAGATATGAAAACAAGAATAAGAACGCCAATGCAATCACAAACACACGATATGATCACGGAGTTCGGACCTTCCGTCCTACGTCTCCGCTCCCCACTCCCGGGGAGAAATCCACTATCACAACCGGGTTTTCTACGTTCACCCGAACAACGTTTACACCTCACAGTATCGGTTTTCAACGCTCACCGATCAACGTCACTCCTCACAATCGGTTTCCTAGTTCACCGAAAACTTTCACCCCACACTCGGTTTCTAGCTCACCGAAAACCTAACAATCTCACAATGTAACAAATATAAATTGTTCTCTAATATGGATGAGAACACAATAAAAGCTCACACTCAATGCTACAACTCTCACAACCCTAATATATTATGAATGCAAATACAATAAGCTCAAAGTGGGTGTGTGTAACAATGAGTGAAATCAAATCTAAACTCAATATAAAACTAGCTTTAATAGAATTGATAATTAACAAATAACAAATGAAAGCTAGAGTAGAGTTTAGAAAACTTCTCAATGGAAGACAAGATGGAGAGATGGAGATTGGAGCCCAAACAAGAAGATGATCTCCTCCACTTGTGAAAACTTCTTCACAAACAAAAACAAACCCTTAAACACACTTAAACCCTTGTTTAAAACTTGTTTAAAAACTTCTTAGATAGTTTGAAAAGAGATCAGCAATGGGTATTTATACCCTCTCAAAACTCAGCCAAAAACCCCAAGCAAAAAGACAAAACAGCCCCATTCAACGGCTCTAAAAAGAGCCGTTGGGACTCCAGCGGTCGACCGATGAAAAACGCGGTCGACCGGAAACAAGTTCAGAGTCGCAGGAGACGTCCAGAGAGTCTTCGGTCGACCGGGTGGAAATTTCGGTCGACCGATGGTAAATTTCGGTCGACCGGCGGAAATTTCGGTCGACCGACGGTACTGAAGCAGGTATATCCGATTTTATAAAATCGGTTAAAAATAGTAAAACAGCTTACGCATGAGAGCTGTTCTCGTCAAAAGCGAGGGGTTTTTTAAAAAATACATCCGACGTGATGATAGAAACGCTTCTCGAGCTCGTACAGAAGCAAGCAGGGGGTTTTTTGAAAAAAGCCAACGCAAAAAAAAAAACCCCAAAATCCCATCGCACTGAACAATCTCTCTCTTCATCAGCTTTCGATTCTTATCCCAAAATTCCATCGCACTGAACAGTCTCTCTCCTCCATTAAAGCCACCGCCTTCCCCCATTTCTCTCTTCATCAGCCTTCATCATTTCTCGAAACACAAAATAAGATTGCTCAAACTTTACGATTACATGCCCATAAAAAGACAGAATACTTGTTGTCTGTCTAACCAAAAACACTGCTAATCCTGATCACATGTGTGTTGATATTAAAAAGCATGAGATGCTGAGTTAGTGGAATTCAGACTCAGATCCAACTACTAAGTGATCAATTTCAGAGTCACAACCAGTTCATATTAGAAGCTCAAAACATAAAAACTTAAGAGCAAATCTCTTTAATATAATTAAAAAGCAGATGAAGCAATCTCACAAAAATGCCATATGACTCAGACATGTTCAGCAAAGCTAATTGGTCGAAAACGATGGATAAAATGGTCCAAATCAATGTTGGTGCATAATCATATGATGGTATCAATCATCATCAAACTAAAAGTTTCATGGGAGACAAGGCAGAGGATCAATAAGCTATGACCAATGCAAATTAATACATAACAAAGATTATCAGCTACACAATAAACCGTATGTTCGATCTCCAGTACCAATTTCATGCAACACACATTGATATAGGCCTTCACTGCATCTTTAACTGATCTGCACCTGAGTATTCATATTTGAACACAAATTTCAGTTAGACGTGCAATCCCTTCAACCATTAGCGCAAAAGCACAGATAAACCGGACTCAAACACAATACATTTTGCAACAGCACAAAAGCACAAAAGCAACATCCCAACTCCAATTTTAGTACATGTAGGAGATACAGATTTAACATTACAACACTGAAAACATTACAACACTGACACACCAGTTTTAGAAGCATAAATTACAAGCATAAATTTGAATGCAAATCCCATCTCCAATTTTAGAAACTAACTGATACACCGGACTCCAATTTCCAAAAAAATAAGACCGACATCAATCTATAATTCCTAAAAATAAGACCGACAAAAAAACACAGAGATCAAAAGATCACAGCTCTGTACCTTCGACCATGAGCTCGTCCGCTTCGGCTCCTCGACCTCGACCACCGGTGATCCTTACCTGAGTTGGGGGAAGGCGGTGGCTTGATGGAGGAGGAGAAATGGGGATCTCGAGAGAGCGCTCGAGCTCGAAGGAAGATCGGCCGAAATCGGCTGTGATGCTGCTTTTGCGGTGGGCGGAGTTAGGGAATTCGATGGCTTGACGATGAAGAGAGAAATAGGGGAAGGCGGTGGCTTTAATGGAGGAGAGAGACTGTTCAGTGGGATGGAATTTTGGGATAAGAATCGAAAGCTGATGAAGAGAGAGACTGTTCAGGGCGATGGGATTTTGGGTTTTTTTTTTTGCGTTGGCTTTTTTCAAAAAACCCCCTGCTTGCTTCTGTACGAGCTCGAGATTCGTTTCTATCATCACGTCGCATGTTTTTTTTTTAAAAACCCCTCGCTTTTACCCCTCGCTTTTGACGAGAACAGCTCTCATGCGTACGCATCAGTGTGCATGAGAAAGAACAATTTTTCATAACAGACCCATTTAGTTTTTTATTTTTCAAAATCGACCGATTTTTCTTTTATTTATCAAAACCGACCCGATTTTGTGATTAGCAGGCTAATTACTATCCTAAATAGTCGGGGTTGCCAACCCCGACTATTTAGGATAGTGTTAAACCCTAATTAAAGACCTTAAACCCTAAAAATTAATGTCCTAAATAGTCGGGGTTGGCAACCCCGACTATTTAGGATAGTAATTAGACTGTTAATCATAAAATCGGGTCGGTTTTGATAAATAAAAGAAAAAACAGTCGATTTTGAAAAATAAAAATCTAAATGAGGCTGTTTTGAAAAATTGTTCCATGAGAAATTCTCTCTCTCTCTATATATATATATATATATATATAGTGGAT
>NC_033803.1:40356208-40402477 GCF_001876935.1 Asparagus officinalis
TGATATTTTAACATTAGGTGGGGTTAGTTAAGTGAAACTAAAAAGTAGAACTAGGATAATTTGTAGGATAAAAATTTATAGTGTTAGCCCATTAGAATTAGAACTAGAATAAAACTTTATCGTGTTAGTCAACTAGAACTATTACAGAGCTAAAATTGTGATAACTGCACAAAATTATACCACTTTTTATTTTTCTATATAACTAGATGATAAAAACCAGAACTCTCCATTTTATTTTCTTATTTTATATTTTTGATATTTCTTTGAATTTTCCTTTACCTCTTTCCTCTAATAGTCATCGCCATAATTGACTATGCTATTAGGTCGAACCCCGTCTCCTCTTAGTCATCTCTTATATATTCTTTTTTTATCAAGTATTATAATAATATAACAAGTTAAAAGTAAAGAAAGTATACATCCACAAATTATTTAAAAATAAAATGAAGAGATGATAATGTGACGCCCCTGGTTTCACACAAGCCTGTAGTCCAAGGTAAACCCGGAGATGCCAAACCTGCCATGCAACACACTATGCAACAACAAGTTTCACCATCATAATAATATTTCTCTAGTGGAATCAATAACAAGTGTAGGTACAAAACAAACAAAATAAGATAAATAAATATCATAGACATAATATAGAGAGAGATATCCAATAAATATGATCATGGCCCAATTGTATAAATACTGAATACAACAGAAGTCTAAAATGAAGATGAAATGAATAAGCACATAGAGTTAAATGAATATAGACTAAGGCAATCAGCCATCTCAAATGAAGTACAACTCTAATGATCAACTAAACCATAAATAAACGACTGTGGAGTTTACTCTAATACCAATAAGCGACGGCGACTATACTGTAAATTCATCAACCTGCGGCTCTCCAAAACTCTGATCCACGGCTTGAAAAGAAATTAAAAATAACAGAAAGAACAATAACAAGAGCGTCAGGCCCAGGGGAAGGGCTGCTAAATGGAGTGGATGTTCTATCTATTAAGCATGGTCTACCTAGATCATTTACCCTGTATCTAAGTGGAATTAACATTTAGAAATCCACAACACGAGACATAGTATATCGAGCGAAATAATCCAAACAAGGAAACCCTCATGTATATACCATATGTCTCAAATTATAGATATCTAAACATTAATGCCAAACTAAGAAATAAAGAAGATAGTACGGGAAAGTAAAGACATCAATATATCATATTTATAATATCTTCCATTATCACTTGGAAGATAGAATAAATTTTAGCACATAATCTCATGAACTTTCAAAGTCAAAGTACATCGGTCTTACATCTCAGCGATGATTCAAATTCATTAATGGAATCCACAAAAACTCAGGCTATCAACAATCGTCACAATGCAAATACTAAGTTCTAGATTCTTCATATTATCATGTGTAACGGACTACCCTATAGGTATCCTAAACAGTTTACACGACTCATTAGTCTCATCGTGATCTCAGTGCGTAACATGAGTGTGGGACGACCTACTATGTAAGTATCCGAAAAAATGACTCATAAGCCTCATCACACCCTCGTGCAGACGGACTACTAGACAAAGCATCCAAACCCAACTCAATGGCCTGTAGAAATAGAATATCGAGGCACTACCATACGTAGTACTGAACTGAGCTCATGAATGATATTCATCTCGTGTATAAACTATATATATCTGAGATATCGACGCACTATTCCATATAGTATTAAACTGTGCTCATCAACGATATCCAACATGTGTATAAACAACCTCTAACTCAAGTGTAATCAGATCAAAACTCGTCATAATCCCCTTCAGGATACCTATATGTGTGCAACGACACTGTACTTGTGTACCGGTGAATTTATGTGTAAAGAACTGCGACTCAAACCCCGCGAATGCATCTAAAAATGGTGCAAAACATCACCTAGGAAAAACTATACTTAGTAGTCGACTACTAAGCTTAGTAATCGACTACACTGAGTCCATCCAGACTCTCTAAAGTCAAAATCAGTGTTAGTAGTTAACTATTAAGCACATTAGTTGACAACTCTACAATGATCAAGTTTTTAGAAATCTAAATTGAACATGAGTAGCTGACTACTAAACTTAGTAGTCGACTACTCTGTAAAGCAGGAGTTTTTACATGCACGAACAGGACATATTGATCTAATGTACATATCATGAAGTTAAAAATAAGATTTTATATCTTACCTACACCACAAAGATTTTATGGATCTATCTGCATCATAATACTAAATTATTAAATCTTTCAAATTAGGGTTTGTCATCCTAATTAATTAATTTCCTCAATTAACTTATATATAAACAAAATAATTATCAACACATGATAAAAACTACTCTTGAATAGAGGTAAAATTCATTTAAACATGCTTATTTTATTTAGTTAATCACAGACCTAGGATTTAAGCATCATTAATTAACATGAAAACTCAATTGATTATTACTCTAGGTTTTAACATGATTTAAGCATGATTAATAAGTTAAAAGTGAAATTAATTCCAACCCTAATGATCATGATCATGAATCTAATACAAACAATAAGGAAAAACTATAGTTCTAGCATTGGATTAAGATTTATCATCAAAATTTGATTTTTAACACACCGGTTTAAGCTTAAACATGAAAACATCATTTAAAACATCTTAAAACTTTAACTAATTATAGGAAAAGGTTTGGATGAGGATAATCTTACCTCAACGCTGTGCCGAAATTCCCAAACGAGCGTTCGTGCGAGATCCTCCTTCACTACGATTGCTAGACTATGTTTCCTCTCCACAAGCACCTATGGAACTCCTAGAAATTTACAGCAAGGTTTGAGAGGAGAAAGTGGCTCTGTAAAACTCACGTAGTTCCTTGTAGAGTGTTTGAAAACTTGATAAAATGTTTGGAGTTGTGTTTTTTTGATAGTGACCTCTCTTATAAATGATGAGTCTCTGTTAATCTAAGAGCTAAGTCCCACGTCCTCAGGTTTCTTTAACTAATGGGCAATTATGCACTCTTGTTTGCCGTAAGCTCTATAAATATGCAATTGGGTTGCTTTTGACGGTACAATCATTCAATAAACATTTAATTCTTTTAACTGGTGAGGTTTGCTGTCATCACAGCACCAGCGGCGTCCCCAGGAACAACGACGAAAGCGCTCAGGGCGTGATGATTAGTTCAGTTTATATTTTACAGCAACACTGAGAAAATGCATCCCCTTTGTATCTAAAATAAAATAGTGACTACACACACATTCCACTTATATGGATCACAATACGGGTCCTAATACGTACACACGAATCCTACACGAAACTAGAAACGACAAAAAACAAAATCGATCCGAACTCAAACCTACACAAACAGAGAAGAACCCCATTGGTCGACCAATAAGGTACCATTGGTCGACCAATTGGGTGTCATTGGTCGACCAATGGTGCCTGATTGGTCGACCAATGAGCGTTTGTTCCTTGTATACCCTGTTTTACTCTGTAATAACCTCATATATGTATATTTATACATTGTTTTGATCTCAAATTAATCCTTAGCATACTCAAACATCAATATATGTCTTAGAGATTAATAATACTAGAAAATATGTTGAGGGGATAATCCAGACAAGGAAACCCTCTCGTACATATCTTGTACCATTAATCCCTAGATATGAATCATTAGCAATCATTTATACTTAACAATGTAGAATACGAATACTCCCACTTAACCCCTAACTAAGCAGAACTAGTACGTCAGGTGAAAAATCCAAACAAGGAACCCCCCATATATATGCCATGCATTCCGAGTGATTAGAAGCTAAGTGTTAATACCCTCATTCTTTCGTTAAATATAAATATGACCATATAAACAAATCATAAACATAAGCAAACCATAATCAAATCAATTTACATGCTCAAACAGGTGCGGGAAGTAGCGACGCATATCCTCTTCGCGATCCCAAGAAGCCTCTTGAGCTCCTTTCCAATTCCATTGAACTTTAACTAGAGGAATCACTTTGTTTCTAAGTCTCTTTTCCTCCTTAGCAAGAATACACACAAGAATTTCAATAGTTGCAAATCATCATGAAGCTCGATATTGATGCTAGAAGATCTAGCCAATATGAAATGACTCCAATGCGCTCAACTATTCTGAATGGAGCAATATACCTCGGGGCAAGCTTTCCCCATCTACCAAATCGCTGAACTCTTTTCATCGGTGATACTTTCAATAGAACATAGTCTCTAACTTAGAACTCTAACAGTCGTTGCCTCTGATCTGCGTAACTCTTCTGACGACTCTACACTACCAGAATATGCTCCCGGATTATTGCTACATTCTCTATGGTTTGTCTCACGAGCTCTGGCCCAAGTAGCAAGCTATCCTCCGGCTCTGCCCAACAAATCAGGGATCTACAAGGCCTCCCGTATAACGTCTCATATGGTGCCATACCTATAGTTGCTTGATAACTATTTTTATAAGCAAACTCAATCAAAGGGATGCGATCCTCCCAACTGCCCTGAAAATCGATAAAACATGCCCACAACATGTCCTCCAGCACTTGGTTGACTCTCTCTATTTGTCTAATTATCTGCGGGTAGAAAACACTAGAATATGATAACTAGCTACCAAAAGAATTTTGGAAGCTCCTCCAGAAATGTGAAGTGAAAACCTAGCCTCAATCTGATACAATCATCTCTAGAACTCCATGTATAAAGTGTACTGACTTCATCAACTAATCAATGATCACCCAAATCGAATTGTTCCCTTTGTTAGACCTCGACAAGCCCACAATAAAATCCATTGAAATATCTGCCCACTTCCACTCAGGAATGGGTAAGGGCTGTAGAGTCCCTGTGGGTCTCTGATAATCTGCCTTCAATTGCTGATAGGTATAACACTTAGCTATATATTTTGCAATATCCCGATGCATGCCGCTCCACCAAAATTATCTCTTCAGATCCTTGTACATCTTGATTGTGCCTGGATGCACTGTGTACCTGGTGTGATGTGCCTCATCAAATAAGTCTCTCTTCAACTATGGATTACTTAGCATCACTAGTCGGCCCTCATTCAAAGTCCTCCATCTGCTCTAATGGTCCAATCGATCTTTCGCTCTTTGGAAATCTTTTCCTTTCAGATTTGAATCCAAGAGTCCCCTAGCTGAGCTCTGTCTACTCTATCACTCTAAGATAGCTGCACTGACAAAGCTCCCAAAAATACGCTGCTCCCACCGATCTCTGGTCTAAAGTCAAACTGGCTATAAAGTCAAACTGACTAAGGGTGTGAAGATCTCAATACAGTGAGCCCCTCAAAGCTAAAATCCGATGATGATGCTTCCTCCTCAACGTGTCCGCTACTACGTTTGCCTTCTCCGGATGATACTGAATCGCAAATTCATAATCCTTAATAAACTCAACCCATCATCGCTATCTCTGATTTAGCTCCTTCTGAGACAAGAGGTACTTCAAACTTTGATGATCCGTGAATAGCTCGAACTGCACTCCATACAGATAGTGTCTCCATGTCTTTAGTGTGAAGACCAATGCTGCTAGCTCCAAGTCATGAGTGGAATAATTTTGCTCATGCGTCCTCAACTACCATGAAATATATGCCACTACTCTCTAGGTTTGTATCAGAACACCTCCTAGCCCTGACAGCGATGCATCCGTGTAGACTACAAATGTCCTATAACTGCTCAGAGTAATTAATACCGGCACTGTAGTCAATTTAGCCTTCAAAGTTTCAAAGGCCTCCTGGCACCTCGTGCCCCAAACAAACTGGACACCCTTCTTCGTAAGGCGTGTAAGTGGTGTCACAATCTTCGAGAAGTCCTGAATGAACTTCCTGTAATAGCCAACCAAACCCAAGAAACTACAGATCTTTGTAATGATCTTCGGCAGCTCCTAATCAAGTACTGCTTCAACCTTAGCTAAATCTACTGCTATGCCCTCTCTGCTGATGACGTGGTCTAAAAATCTGACATCGGTTAGCCAAAACTCGCATTTGCTAAACTTGGCTTATAACTGGTGCTCCTACAATGTCTGCAATGCTAATCAAAGATGCTGCCCATGCTCGTACTCTGATCTCGAATAGATGAGGATGTCATCGATAAACACGATCACGAACTGGTCCAAATAAAGATGAAAAACCCGATTCATCAAATCCTTGAATACAGCAGGTGCATTGGTCAGCCTAAATAGCATGACAAGAAACTCAAAAGACCCATATCGAGTCAAAAAGGCGGTCTTGGGAATGTCTATCTCCCGAACCCACAACTGATGATAGTCAGAACGAAGATCAATCTTTGAGAAATACTGTGCTCCCTTCAACTGGTCGAATAAGTCATCGATCATCGGTAGTGGATACTTGTTCCGGATGGTGACTTTATTCAACTCACGATAATTGATACATAGTCAAAAGTTAACGTCCTTTTTCTTCACGAACCCTAAGGAGAATAACTCCGGCGTATAAAACCCTAAGACAAAAGATCATCTAGCTGAGTCTATAGCTCCCTCATCTTAGCAGGTACCATATGATAGGGTGCTCAGGATATCGGTGTTTTGCCCGGCTGCAACTCGATATAGAACTTAACCTCTCTCACCGGAGGTAACTCGAGTATGTCCTGAAAATAACCTGATAATATGAGACAACTCTAGTCTGGCATAAATTAGCACTCTGATCCCTCAGCATCACCTCCTCGATGTACGCTAGAAATGACTCTGCAAACTGGTTGCCCCGTGAGGTCGCTACTATTAACTCAGACCCATCGGATGCCTACAAGCTGATTATTTTAGTAAAATAGTCGATATTGATATGGTAGGATGATAGAAAATCCATGCTGAGAATGATGTCGAACTTTAACATCTGCAAAATGATCAGATCGATGATAAACTTGGACTCATCTAGACTGATGGCACATCTCCTACAGATACTCTCTAATAGGGATACCACCCTTAAAAGAGTAGAGATAGATAACGAAACGTCTAAGGGATATGCGACTAACTGAAGGCTGACCATAAAAGTATAAGAGATAAAAGAATGTGAAGCTCCTGAATTGAACAAGATTCGAGCTAGAAATGAATTCACTAAGAAAGTACCTTCCACTATGGTTCCACTCGCGTCATGGTCGCGTGGTACTACTGTATAAACTCTGTTGGTGACTGGCGACTATTGAACTACTGGCTGTGGAACATATGGGACTATTTGTCCCTCAGGAATCTCCTGGACAACATAAATCTGGCCTACTGGCACCTCATCCTTCGTAATGGCAGGTGGGCCTCTATCCTTACTACTACTGGCCGTAATCGCGGCCCTAAGGTTGCTGACTGTGACCACGATGCTGCTTCTCATCCCTGCTTCTGTCCTTGGCCTCTACCCTACGGTCCTCCTGCTAGTGCACTACGACAATCCTTGGCCTTATGGCCGATCTTGTTGCAGTTAAAACATGCACCCAAATCTTTAACCCACTGTTGAGTTCCTCCAGGCTCGGCGAAAGGTCTCTTGCCCTTGCCTTTGATACCATGTTGTCCATACTTAGAACTACCCTTCTTGGTCTTCTGAAACATTGCAGTCTCCATCTCCTGTGATATGGCTACATCAGCTACCTCTCGAACTGAGTAGAACCTCCATGATATGAGGTAGCGACGAATGCTTGGATTAAGCTCCATAATAAACATCTAGGCCTGGCACTCTCCTGACTGCCACATGCTCGTGAACCAAAGTAAACTCATGTATCTGCTCTCATAGTCTGCTACAGACATGTCTCCCTACTCCAGTTTGGTCAACTCTAACTCTTTCCTGATCCGTACCGTAGAAGAGATGTATTGCTCATCGAAAACATAGATGAAGTCCTCCCATGTGAGTGTCATCTGGTGCTCTAGAGTGAACTGAAGTATGTACCATCCTCCAACATCACCCTTAAGGCTAAAACCTGCCAACCTCTATTTCTGTACTGAATCCATATCAAGTAAGTCTAGAATATTCCCTACATATTCCTTCCACTTGTGGGCCACAAGCGAGTCTAATGATCCCTGGAACTCTAGCGGCCCAATATTCTAGTAACGCTAAACTAAATGGAGCCAAGCCTCCTACTCTGCGGTTGCAACCGATGATGGGGTGAGTTCTTGTGTGGCCACTGGGGACTCCTCTGCTATAGGGATGACTAGAATAACTGGTAGTGGAACTACGGGTGGTGGTGCTACTGGTGGGGTCTGGTTTTCCACTCGCTCCTCGAGTGCTGCTAGCCTAGCTGCTATCAGTGTCATGAGGTCAATCATGTACTATGAAGCCTACTGCGGCTCGGGCTCTGGCTCAGCTTGCCCAGCTCTAAGGGTATGAGGTTTACCATGTCTGCGTCCTTGTCCTAGCATCTATAAGTTCATGAAGAGAGTTTATAAGACATAGTAATGAGACCTCAGGCAAAAGCATATATAACACATAGCAATAGGCAAATCGTTATCATAATTCATTAATGTAAATACTTTTCAATAGTTGTCTTTAAAAAATTTCCAAAATTTTTGAGATATATGTAATACGTCTTTACTTATTCTAGGAATTCCTAGTGGACTCTATTATAAAACCCCAGAAAAATTGAGTTAATGATTGATAAATTGAATTAATATATGATTAATTAATATAAGTAGATATTTATTGTTATAAATATCATTAAATGATATATGAGTGTGATACTAAGTACTTTGAGAGTAAACAAGTCAATGAATGAGAAAGAAACGAGTTGAAACATGCACAACGGTCAAAACCTAAAAATCTAGAAAACTCTAAACCAGTCGACCGCCACGGTCGACCGCAGTCCGGCCGACTGCCACGGTCGACCGCAAAACCTGAAATTTGTTTTTCCTATTTTGATTTGGTTTTTTATATTTGAGACACATATTCATTTTTCCTATTATATATATACATTGTTCATGAGATTTTCAGTATTCTTTTATAGTTTTTAAACCCTAGCAACCACCAAATAATTTTACAAACCCTAATTTGATATTTGAGGAAGATTAAAAGCTTTTGAAGCGGGATTTTGGGTTATTTTTAGATTTTATCTTGGAGATCTACTGTGGCATTGCATCTTGCATGTTTTTCAACAAGTCTTTGGCAAGTTTAATCTCTGTTAACCCTACTCCTATGTTTTTAAACATTTTTAATGTGATTTTATTGAGCCTAATCAACTAGAAATCTTTTAATGTGGATTTCTAGTTGCTAATTTAACTTGCATTTTTAGTTGAGATTAATATTTAGCAATTCATAATTTAGGATACAAGGTATATACATGAGGGTTTTCTTGTTTGGATTATTTCGCTCGACGTACCCATTCTCGTATTATGAATCTCTAAATACAAATTTTCTTTTAGCACTATATTGATGACTTTATATTTATATGTACTAACCAGTATTTTCTTATACTACTACCCCTTCCCCTTGGGGGCAGTAGAGATGATCTCGCTAGCGCTTTGACGATCGTTGTTTCCCCTCTTTTCAGGCAACGAGTCAAGCATACGGAGTGTCGCAGGATGATAGAGACGCATCTTACCATCTGTCTTAGTTATTTTATTAGTAGTTATTTACAGAGCTCCACAGTAATAGTTCATTTTTAGACTCTAGAAATTGTAATTTTGGTAAAGGTCGTGTGCCTTAGAGATATTTTTTTGACTCTTGATTATGAGACTTGGTACATTTATTACGGCTTAGAGATATTCTTATACTATTTCAGTTGAGCTTATGTGTTGATCATTCTCATACTTCTTCTATGCATATTCTATTCTTGTACTATTTTCATTATTTGCCTATTTTGTACCTTCACCTACTTGTTAACTCTGCTAGAGAGATAGTAACTGTGATGATGAAACGTGTCGTTGCATAGTGTTAGTATTTGGTCGGTTTGACAATCCGGATTTCACATTGGACTACAGCCTTATGTGAATCCTGGGGCGTCATAGTTGATATCAGAGCTGTAGGTTCCAATATCCTTAGGATCATTCCCGTGTCATATTATGAAGCTAGGATAGAGTTTCCTAGGAATAATATACAAAGTCTGTAAGCAAGTCTTAGTATGAGTGAGGACGTATTATATATATACGTGAAAATTACCAAATTTTTTTATGAACTATTTGCTTGAAGTAATAAGCATGCTATGAGTGATAAGTGATACTATTTTCTTATTGGTATACATTTTATTTTTGTGCCTAGGATCTCATTTACTATGCCTTACAAGCTCTATTTTGGAAACTGTAGATGTCAGGACGAACAGAGCAAGCTGATTAAGAGCATGAGCCGCAGCAGGCTCCACAGTATTTGCTTGACATCCTAGCGTCATTTGTAGCTAGAATAGCAGCACTGGAAGAGCATTTGGACAACCAGATGTCGCCAGCAGCATCATAATTTGAAGATCCTCCACCAGTCACACTAGCTAAGTCTACTATAAAGGTGACATCAAAAGTTGCGCAAACCCCAACTAACATTGAAGTTACAAGAAAAGAAGAGAACCCTAAGATGGGACAAACTAGAGACAAGGGCAAGAACAAGCGGACATTCACAGGACCAGAAGGAGCTCAGTTAGATAATCAGAAGCAACAGAATAATACCGGTCTGAGGGAACAACCGGATCCGACAATATCAAAGCAGCGCAAATTTCTGAGATTTTGTTATAGCTGTAACAAATTCGGTTATAGAGCCGCCGAGTGTCATGGTGAATCAATGAGAGGCCAGCAAAGCAAGAGTCAGAACTTACAAAAGGTATAAAGAGTGTGGGAACAACGCAAAATGTAGGGTGCATGCTATAAATGCCACAAGATTGGACATAGAGCGAAAGATTGTCGTAAAGCACCAGTAGGAGGTCAGCAGGATAGAGACCAGAATCAGTAGCCGCAGAATCGCGAGCATGGCTAGCAATAGAGGATCGAACCACCTCTATCAGCTTTGAGAATTGAAGATCAGATGCATGCAAATCAGGAGCTACCTCCGAGCTAAGGAGATGCACATGCTACAGAGCCTTCAGTATAATAGAAAATAACGATCAACCAAGTTTTTGAGATATATAATGCGATCTAAGAGCAGAGTAGTAGTGGAAGGTATGTTCTCGATGAACTCCTTCCAAATTCGTATCTTTTGAAAACTTCACAATATGTTATCATGGATAGCCTTCGGTTGGTTACACATTCTCTAGACGATCCTTTTAGTCTTCTTTCCTTTGGGAGATGCATCCCTCTTAGAGAGTATTTGTAGGATATGCACTATCAGCTTAGATGAGTCTAAGTTCGTAGTTGATTTATCTGTTTTGGATAAATATTCAAAACTTATGTGATGTTTTGGTATGGATTTGTTATTTTCCTATCATGTTAGTGTCGACTGTCTTGTGAAGGTAGACGATTTGTAAATATTCGATAGATCTGTATAGTTTGTAGCAACCTCATAGAGTAACCAGAATGCGGGGTCATTTCTAGCATACGTCGAGGAGGTGATGAGATGAGATTGGGGTGCAGATTTGAGGGAGACATGAGTAGTCTCAGAGTATCATAATATCTTGCAGGACATACTAGGTTTACCTCCAGTTAGAGAGGTCGAGTTTTTCATTGAGTGGTAGTTAGGCACCGCACCGATACCCCGAGCACCTTATCATATGACACATGTTGAAATGAAGGAGCTTTAGATCCAGTTAGATATCTGCTATAGAGGAATTACGATCGGTAGTGCGTGGCTGGGCGTAGTTTCTCGAAGGTAAATCTTCGTTCTAGTTGTCAATTATTACGGATTCGGGAGATGGATATCCCCAAGACCGCCTATCTGACTCAATATGAGTCATTCAAGTTTCTTTTCATGTCGTTTGGGCTGACCATTGCACCCACATTATTCATGAATTTGATAAATCGGGTTTTTCGTCCATACTTGGACAAATTCATTATAGCATTTGTCAATGATATTCCTATCTATTCGAGATTGGTGGCCGACCATGAATAGTATTTGAGGTTACATTACAGACGTCACGGGAACACTAGCTATACGCTAATTTTTAGCTAGTATGAATTCTAGTTACCTGGGATTTGAATTTGGGAACATGTTATCAGCTGAGAGGGCATCACAATAAAATCATGCTAAGCTGTAGATCGTTTTAGATATTCATAACTTCTTAGTTTTGGACTGGCTATTATAGAAAGATACTTCAAGATTTTTTTCAACAATTTCAACGTCACTTACACACCTTACGAAGAATGGTGTACAGTTTATTTGAAGCATAGAGTGCCAGAAAGTGTTTGAATGTTAAATTGGTTACAACACCAGTGATGGTTATTCTGATTAGTGATAAAATTTTGATTGTTTACACGTATGTTAATGTATCAGGTCGTAGAGGTATTTTGATGTAGACCCAGAGAGGAAAGATTTATATTTTAAGATAATTGAGGACTCATGAGTGAAATTTATCCCATACATGGTTTGGAGATAGCAACAGTGGTTTCGCATTGAAGAAATTAAGACATCATTTGTATAGAGTACAAAGGGAACTATATATGAATTATTAGAGTTTGGAAGTACATTTATCTTAAAAGAAGTATAACTAGAGGCAGTGGCAAAGAGTCGCGTTTATTAAAGATTATGAGTTTGTAATTAAGTATCCTTAAGGAAAGACGAGTGTTGTCGCAGACGCGTTGAGCATAAAGCGTTGATTTTAATATACAGTTTTGAAGTGTTTAATGTTTATTGCATCGAGAACTTTACACTCTCATCCAGATTAGCTTTAGACAGGAGATTAGTGATAACAGTATTTTCTTAGGAGCTTTATCAGTGAAGTCATCTTGGAGTTATGGAAAGATCAGTACCCATATAGGAGATTCTTAGATTAAAAATCCGTAAGAAGGAGGCTTCTATAGAGATTAAAGCAGAAGGAACCATCAAAATCGACGGGAGTTTCCTAATTAAGGGTCGGCTAGTGATGCTGGGATATCCACAACTTAAGAATGATTTATTTAATGAGGTATATCGTAATAAGTATATAGAGCATCCAGACACATATGAAATGTACAAAGGATTGAAAGGATGTGTTAACGGAGCGGGGGGGGGGGGGGGGGGTTGATTAGGGTCTTATGCTAATCTAATTCTGATTTTATGCTAATTAAATTATATTAATTAATTTATTCTTGCAAGATAGATATACAAGAGTTATAGGCAAGAATAAGCAATATAAACAAAGGAAAATATCATAGTAATGAGATATACTATGAGATATATGCAAGGATATACAATTAACACAAGTGTAAATAATCTAAACTAGATAGTGGGCAATATGATCAACAAGCAATATACAAAGGCCGTATAAGATATGAACATAAAAATAAGTGCGCCAATGCAATCACAAACAAATGATATGTTCACGGAGTTCGGTCCTCACGACCTACGTCTCCGCTCCTCACCTTGAGGAGATCTCCACTATCACAACTAGGTTGTCTACACTCACCCGAATAACGTTTACACCTTACTATCACAATCGGTTTTCTACGCTCACCCGAATAACGTTTACACCTCACAATATCGGTTTTCAACGGTCACCGATCAATGTTCACAATCTCACAATGTTACAAATGATTTGTTCTCTACAATGAACGACAACTCAATTAAGCTCACACTCTATGTCACAAATCCGCAACCCAAATATACTATGAATGTAAATACAATAAGCTCAATAGGTTGTGTGTGAACAAAGAGATATAAATCAAAACAATTCTAAACTCAATTTAATCTAGCAAAATAAATATGATAAATTAAGCATAAACAAGCTAGATAAAGAGTTTAAGAAAACTCAATTTAATCTAGCAAAATAAATATGATAAATTAAGCATAAACAAGCTAGATAAAGAGTTTAAGAAAACTTCTCTAAAACAAGAGTGGAGGGATGTAAAAATTAAGCATAAACAAGCTAGATAAAGAGTTTAAGAAAACTTCTCTAAAACAAGAGTGGAGGGATGTAAATTGAAACCCAAGGATGAAAATCAAGAAAATAAAATAAAATAACGAATATGAAAATCTGGAAAAACTAGCCGTTATGAGGTTGCCGGTCGACTGAAAATGTACATCAGTCGACTGATGACCCGACAGAAGAAAAACAGACAGTTCCAGAGAGCTGAAATTTTGTGTAGCTAGTTTTGTAAAATCAATTAAAAATAGTAAATAAAATCCACAATTCATAAAATTTTAATAGAAGATTATAGACATGAAGATAAACATATTAGAGAAAGAATTTCAGAAATATCACTTCCAGTTGAGAGAAATAAATGTTTAAACACAGATATTATAGTTTCTGAAAACTGCTAAAATATCCGACTTTGTAAAATCAATTTGACACTGTAAATCAACTCCAAAATTTATGAAATTTTGGTGAAAGTTTCTAAACAGGTATATGAACATTTTAGAGAAAGAATTTTGTAAATATCACTTTCTATTTGAGATAAATAAATTATTTTATAAACTAGTGAAAAACTAAAAATCTGAAAACAGTACAAAAACTAGCCGTTATGAGCTTATCAGTCGACTGATCAGTCGACCGACATCAATAGTTGACTGATCAGTTGAATGAAAAGAAACAGAGGCTTTTTGATGATTCCAAGTGTTTTTATCAGTGGATTGAATACATGTATCAGTTGACTGATAACACTGTATCAGCCTGATTAAAACCGAAAAACTGATTTGTGAAGTGCCTTTAAAAATAGCAAATAAATTCCAAAAATTATGAAACTTTGGGAAATGTTTATAAACATGTAAATGAACATGTTATAAGAAGAATTTTTGGATTTGCACCTCAAATTTATGAAAACTCATCATTTTAGTCCAAAAACATGAAAACTAAACATACATGTTTTTGACAAAAGACTTAAACACTATTTTGAAACATTGTAAAATGATTATATAGACTTGATAAGAGATGTATATTATTGTAGTTAAGTCTATAAACCAAAAAATCAAATATGTATATATAACTATATATATATATATATATAACTAAAATGTGTATGTGTGTATATAATATTGAGCTTAAAGTACTAACACACATAATATAAAAACCTAAACTAAATTACCCAAGCTATATAGATCTTCGATGAAGCTCAACTTGGTACACTTGCGGATGAAGCTTAAACTTAGATCTTCAACTTGAACTGCAAGGCTTCATACCATAATTCTGCCAACCTCTATTGGATATGATCGTGAATGCGTAATTTCATCTATCCTCCGACTCGTTGTTTGTCTATAATAAATAGAAATACACAAACACTATACAAACAACATTAGTGGTAAATTATTTTTTAAACATCATCAAAACAAAGAGGCCAACAATCTCCCCCTTTTTGACGATGACAAACAATTTACAAAAGGGATATATGCATGAAAAGAAATGAATATACAAATATTATAATTTTCATGCATATAAACAAAAAGAATTATACTCACAATATTTCTCCCCCTTTGACAACATCAAAAAGGAGAAACCAACAAGAATGAAGAGAGCAAAAGCTCCCCCTACCTATAAGTATGGGTGAGTATAAAACAAGTATAGGGATTGCTCCCCTATCAAAATGCCTCATGAATGTATGAAATGAAGGCTAAGGCACACACGTGAGTTAGCATAGATAAAAACATGCTAAAAATTACTCACATATATCAAGATAAAGAGAACACATGAGGATGCATCATTAAAATAGTGTGTCTCAAAACATTAGTTTTAAAACAAAACCTAATTAAAAAAATTATGAAATCAAAAGAGAGAAAACATGAGAATCATGCAAAAAGAGTTTTTGAATGAAAACAAGTCAACCAAATTAAATCATAAATCAACCACAATCACATAAAAACATAAAACGAAATAATCATTTATTTTCAAAAATCAAAAGAGGCAACTATATCTAGCTCTTGAGCTAGTATCAACCCATATAAACATTTTAGTACCCGATAAACAAGATTTGGGAATAAACACCCACCAAACCCGGGGGGCGGGGGGAGGGGGGGTTACAAACCTCTCATCTAAATAGAAACTAATAGTCATGAAAACAAAATAATTAATCAAAGAAAAATTGTTTTCATATTCAAAGATTTCAAAGCACATTTTCCAAAACCAAGAAAAATAAATGCTAAAAATCTTGGTTTACAAATCAAAAAGGTTTTGGCACCCAAACACTATTAGTGCCGACAAGTTTAGGGACATGACCCCTATCATTAAAGCTCAAGGCCCTAGGGTCATGAACTCGTTTGGGCGCATATGGTGCAGTAGCATGGTAAAAACAAAAATTATACACATGACCTTTCTGATTGCAATAGGTGTAATGAAGAGGGTTAAATGATTTGTGTTGACCAAGTGGGCGTGCACGGGAATCATTTGCAAATAATGATTTTTCTTTTAAATTATTTCATAAATGAGAAATATCATTAAACAAAGGTGGTTTACTTGAGAAATTTTGCAAGTTTGAATATTTTTTCAAATCATAACAAAACTTCGCCAAATGGCCAAATCTACCACAAATATCATATTTAAACACATGTGGTCTACTAGAAACATTTGACAAACATGATTTCCCTTTCAAATCAAAGCAATATTCGACCAAATGACCAAAAGGACCACAATGATCACACTTGAACACACTAGCATGCTTATAATGAACTTTGTGAGAATGAGCATGTGAATGTGTAAGTGTACAAGATGAAGAAGCTACATGAGATGCACAAGGAGCATTAGAATTCTTATGTTTGTGTGCATCATAGCAAAACTTAGCTAAATGACCTTGACGGCCACAAATAGAATACTTATAAACTTTGCTATATATGTGTGCATAATGAGTGGATGATTTTGGTTTAGACTTAGCACACATATCCACAAGCTTCTTATGATTATTATTGCATGTATTAAGAGTTGAGTATAAAGATGAAATATTATTTTTAATAATATTCAACTCATCATTTGGCACATATGCATTAACATTAGAAGTAGAACATAAATAGTTATTTATAAAAGAAGTAGTATCATTTTTTATGTTCTCTACTTCTAATATGGCATTATCTTTTTCATGAGATAAGCTAGAAATGGATGAGGTTAATTTTTCATTTTCCAAATTTAACAAGTCATTGTTTTCTTTAAGCATAGTACTTTCTTTTGCAATGACATCAAATTTAGACACTAGCAACTCATGATCGGATTTTAAATTAACATGCTTGCTTTTGAAATCAATAAAACTTTTATGCAATTTGTTATATGCATGCAACAATTTTTTACTAGCACAAGCAAGTTCATCACTAGATAAATCATTATCGGGTTCGGAACCGCATACCACACTAGGGCTAACGCCTAGTGGTCGTGTGCATGAAGAAGCTCCAATATCACTTGAAGAAGAATCCTCCAAACTATGTCGGATTTCCTCCAAGTTGCCTTGATGTGCTTCTATGAATTTCCATAAATTATAATCACTATCAAAATGAACAAACTTGTTAGACATAGATGAATCAAAAGCATTTAGCAAATATTCTAACAAAATATTCTTCATTGTAAATATTTGATGATTATTTTTATTCCACTTGGATTTCTCCATAGTGGGCACAATATAAGCATCAGCTATAATTTCCCATAAATCAGAATGTTTAGATCCAACAAATAGCTTAAATCTAACACACCATTGGGCATAAGGGAAATTATCCAAACAAGGAGCAATATTAATGGCATAACCTAAACTAGATGCACCATGATTTCTATAATGTATATATGCAAGCAAAATACAAATAAAGTTCAAAAATTAGATTAGCACAACAAGCTAACTTGAATCTTTAACTCAAGGCGATTAGACCTTAAATCAAAGAGCACCAAGCTCTGATACCAATTGTTAGACCCTAGAGGGGGGTGATTAGGGTCTTATGCTAATCTAATTCCGATTTTATGCCAATTAAATTATATTGATTAATTTGTTCTTGCAAGATAGATATACAAGAGTTATAAGCAAGAATAAGCAATATGAACAAAGGGAAATATGTTAGCAATGAGATATACTATAAGATATATGCAATGATATACAATTAACATAAAGGTAAACAATCTAAACTAGATAGTAGGCAATATGATCAACAAGAAATATACAAAGGTTGTATAAGATATGAACATAAAAATAAGTGTGCCAATGCAATCACAAACAGATGATATGTTCACGGAATTCGGTCCCCACGACCTATGTCTCTGCTCCTCACCTCGAGAAGATCTCCACTATCACAACTGGGTTTTCTACGCTTACCCGAATAACATTTACACCTCATTATCACAATCGGGTTTTCTACGCTCACCCGAATAACGTTTACACCTCACAATATCGGTTTTCAACGGTCACTGATCAACGTTCATAATCCAAAAATGTAATAAATGATTTGTTCTCTACAATGAACGAGAACTCAATTAAGCTCACACTCTATGTCACAAACCCACAACCCAAATGATTTGTTCTCTACAATGAACGAGAACTCAATTAAGCTCACACTCTATGTCACAAACCCACAACCCAAATATACTATGAATGTAAATAAAGCTCACACTCTATGTCACAAACCCACAACCCAAATATACTATGAATGTAAATACAATAAGCTCAATAGGCTGTGTGTGAACAAAGAGATATAAATCAAAACAAGTCTAAATTCAATTTAATCTAGCAAAATAAATATGATAAATTAAGCATAAACAAGCTAGATAAAGAGTTTAAGAAAACTTCTCTAAAACAAGAGTGGAGGGATGTAGATTGAAGCCCAAACAAGATTGATGATCTCCTCAAACTCTTGTGAAATTTTCTTCACAAACAAACTCTTAAACATTCTTTTAAAAAAACATAAAACAAGCTTAAACCCTTATTAAACTCTATTAAAACATTCTCTTAGATGCATATGGAACTGAGGTATAAGGGATATATATAGGATGAAGAAACAACCCCCAAAAACCCAAGAAAATCAAGCAAAAAGATAAAATAACAGATTTATGAAAATCTAGAAAAACTAGCCATTATGAGGCTATCGGTCGACTGAAAATGTACATCAGTCGACTGATGACCTCGACAGAAGAAAAACAGACAGTTTTAGAGAGCTAGAATTTTGCGTATCTAGTTTTTTAAAATCAATTAAACTAAGTAAATCAAATTAAAAAATCATGAAATTTAGAGGAATGATTCTAGACATGTAGGTAAACATTTTAGAGAAAGAATTTCTAAAATATCACTTCTCTGTTGAGAGAAATAAATATTTGAACATAGATATTACAGTTTTTGAAAACTGCTGAAACATCCGACTTTGTAAAATCAATTTGACACAGTAAATCAACTCTAAAATTCATGAAATTTTGATAAAAGTTTCTAATCATGTATATGAACATTTTAGAGAAATAATTTTGTAAATATAACTTCGTATTTGAGAGAAATAAACTATTTTGTAAACTAGTCAAAAACTAAAAATCTAGAAACAGTACAAAAACTAGCCGTTATGAGCTTATCAGTCGACTGATCAGACGACCGACCTCATCAATCGACTAAAAAGAAACAGATGCTTTTTGATGATTCAAGATATTTTCATCAGTTGACTGAACATATGTATCAGTCGACTGATAACACTCTATCTGCTTGATTAAAATCGAAAAACTAATTTTTGAAGTGCCTTTAAAAATAGCAAATAAATTCCAAAAATTATGAAACTTTGGGAATGTTTATAAACATGTAAATGAACATGTTATGAAAGGAATTTTTGGATTTTCACTTAACATTTATGAAAACTCATCATTTTTTAAAATACTCCAAAAACATGAAAACTAAACATACATGTTTTTGATAAAAGACTTAAACACTATTTTGAAACATTGTAAAATGATTTTATAGAATTGATAAGAGATGCATATTATTGTTGTTAAGTTTATAAACCAAAAACTCAAATATGTATATATGACTATATATATATAACTAAAATGTGTATGTGTGTATATGATATTAAGCTTAAAGTACTAACACACATAATATAAAAACCTAAAATAAATTACCCAAGCTATCTAGATCTTCGATGAAGCTCAACTTGGTACACTTGCGGATGAAGCTTAAACTTAGATCTTCAACTTAAATAGCAAGGTTTCATACCACAATTCTGCCAACCTCCATTGGTTATGATCGTGAATGCGCAACTCTATCCATCCTCCGACTCGTTGTTTGTCTATAATAAATAGAAATACACAAACACTAGACAAACAATATTAGTGGCAAATTATTTGTTAAACATCATCAAAACAAAGAGGCCAACAGCGGCATGTGTAAGGAGATTTTAAAATATGTAGTTAAATGTTTTATTTGCCAATAAGTGAAGGCAGTACATCAGAGACCATCTAGAACCCTATAGCCTTTACCAATTCCAGAATGGAAGTGGGCAGATGTTTCTACATATTTTATTGTAGGATTGCCAAGATTAAAGAAAGAAACAAATTCTTTTTGGATGAAAGTTGATTGGTTGACGAAACCGGTGCATTTCTTACCCTTGAAAACGAATTATATAGCGGAAGTATATGCAAAGATAATTATTTAGGAAATAGTGAGATTTCATGAAGCTCCAAAGATGTTGTATCAAACCAAGGATTAGTGTTTACTTTACACTTTAGGAGAATATATTACAAGCATGCGATATGGATTATCAGGACAAACAAGATGACCACAACCCCATTGATGGAATTCATTTATAATAATAGTTATTGAATGTCGGTTGCACCATATGAGTCGCTATACAGGAGACCTCGTAGACTGCTTATTAGTGGGTAGGGCCGGAGAATAGTTATTACTTAGACTAAAAGTTGTGAGAGAACATTAAGGAGGAATATAGTATTGAATTGAGAACATATTCTTTCCACTCATAGTCGGCAAAAGAGTAATACAGATCAGAGGTGACAACCTCTAAATGTTCATGTTGAGATTTTATAACAATAAAAGTATCACCAATAAAGGGCGTTCAGCGATTCAATAGACGGGTAAAACGTACCCTAAGATATGTTAATCTATTCAGAAAATTTTGAGCATGTTGAAGTTACATCATTTAGATTTCATTTTCCAGTATTGAGGTTGAGTATACACAATATATTTTATGTTTTAATGCTCAAGAGGAACTTGCGTGATGAGGAGCAGCAGAGTGTGATTGATACACCAAGTATTGAGATTCAGGATGATTTGATTACCATAGAAATACTAGTTTGCATTACTGTTAGAGAAAACAAAAGGCTTATAAACAAAGTGATTTCTTTCGTGAAAGTTCAATGGGATCGGCAAGAAGCCAAAGAAATTTATTGAGAGCACGAAAAAGATATAAGTCGTGATTACTCACACCTGGTTGAGCAGATAAAATGTTGATATTAAGTATGCTTTTATGTATTTGTGATTATGTTATGTTTTTATGTCACATTTATATTTAACGCTAGAATGAGGCACTAACACTTAGCTCCTAATCACTCCGAACATATGTTATATATATGGGGGGTTCCTTGTTTAGATTTTTTACCCGACGTACTAGTTCTGTCTAATTAGGGGTTAAGTGGGAGCGCACGCATAAATTGAATTAATATGTGATTAATTAATATAAGTGGATATTTATTGTGATAAATATTATTAAATGGTATATGAGTATGATACCAAGTATTTTGAGTGTAAAAAGTCAGTGAATGAGAAAGAAACGAGTCAAAAAATGTACAATGGCCAAAACCTGTAAATCTAGAAAACTCCAATCCGGTCGACCACAGTCCCATCGACTGCCACAATCGACCGTGAAACTTAAAATCTATTTTTCCTGTTTTGACTTGGTTTTGGGTATTTAAGACCCATATTCATTTTTCTTGTTATATATATACAATGTTCATGAGATTTTCAGTATTCTTTCATATTTTTGAAACCCTAGCAGCCACCACTTAATTTTACAAAACCTAATTTGATAATTGAGAAAGATTAAAGGCTTTTGAAGCAGGATTTCAGGTTATTTTTGGATTTTAGATTAGAGATCTACCTTGGCATTGCATCTTGCACATTTTTTAACATGTCTCAGGTGAGTCTCATCTCTCCTAACCCTACTCCCAAGTTCATAAACGTTTTAATGAGTTTTAATGTAATTTTCTTTAGCCTAATCGACTAGTTTGAGTATAAAAGAAAATCTTTTACATTATATGAATAAAGACTAGATCTTTTTGTGTTTAAAAGATTAAGAACTAATTTCCTAAGATGTTTTAAGACCTGAAAGTATTTAACAACATTGTTTAACTTAGCTTTGATGGTTTATTCTTCGTATCGATGTTTCGTGCATGTTTAAGGGTTTAAATATGATTTATTATGCGATTAATCATGTTTCATATGTTTGATAATATTCTAAGATGTTAATCTGATATTTACAATGTTCTTTACAAGTTTTATGATGAATTAAACAAGTTAGAATCACAAAAAACACGCACGAACACAGAATCACAAAACCTGCAGAGTAGGCTGGAAATCACGGTCCGGTCGACCGGCGCTTAAGGCATGGTCGACCGCTAGATAGACAAAAGCCTATCGGCTGATAAACACGGTCCGATCGACCGCTATTTAATTCGCGGTCGACCGCCAGACAGGCAGAGGCATGTGCATGTTTTGACTCCTGTTTTTGTTTTGAGGTATTTTCTCGATCTTTTCAAGTTATACTATGATACTTATGAGTTATTTGACATCTGTGGTGTTGGTGAATATTAGATATTAACACGTACATCGAGATTTATGCACGTACACTTAGTATGTATTGATTTGATATGTATTGTCGAGATATTTGACACACATTAAGTTGATGAAAGTGAAATAACATATGATAAAGCATTTCTCATCAGTTATGGATGCTCAGTGTGGTTGTTTATCCTATAATGAGATCTCAGTTATACCACACTAGAAATATTTGGTTGTTCTTCCCGTAATGAGACCTTGGTTGTACCAAATACTCGAAGGTGATCGATGTGTATTTCCGGGCTGGGCTGATGTGCCTATTCACCGTTGTACGATCATCTGGAAGCATATTCGAATAGGAAGATAAAATCTATTGCCATAGAATGATTGAGTAATGAAGTTGAACCCACATGTCATTGTACGAACCTTACAAGAGTATCATTATTTCATATAGCCGGAATAGGGAGATAAAACATATTGTCGCAGAGTGATTGAGTAAGAACCGTACAAGAGTATCTCTATTGCAAAAAGATATGCATACATATATACAGATGTAGTATGATCCCATGAGTAGGGTATACATTAGATATATGACATACATGACATGGTATTTTGTAATGTTTAAGATTGGATAATATTTTCTTATGATGGTGTCAGCTACCTGAAGGTAGTCTGAGATTGTGACGAATTGTTTCATTATGATTGAGGGTAGAAGCTGTAATATTTTTGTTTGTGATGATTCTTCATATATATAGGTTTGACGTTAGTAGTTAGAGATTCATAGCTCGAGATATATGGTATATACATGAGGGTTTCCTTGTTTGGATTATTTCGCTAGACGTACCAGTCTCGAGTTAGGGATTTCTAGTTGCTAATTTCACTTGCATTTTTAGTTGAGATTGGTATTTAGTGATTCATAATTTGGAATGCGAGGTATATACATGAGGGTTTCCTTGTTTGGATTATTTCATTCGACATACCCATTCTCGTATTATTAATATCTAAATACAAATTTCCATTTAGCACTGTATTGATGACTTTATATTTATATGTACTAACTAGTATTTTCTTATACTACTACCCCTTCCCCTTGGGGGCAATAGAGATGATCTCGGTAGCGCTTTGACGCTCGTTGTTTCCCCTCTTTTCAGGTGACGAGTCAAGCATACAGAGTGTCTCAGATTGATAGAGACGTATCTTAGCATCCGTCTTAGTTATTTTATTAGTAGTTATTTACTGAGCTCCACAGTAATAGTTCATTTTTAGACTCTAGAAATTATATTTTTTTGTAAAGACTGTGTGCCTTAGAGAGATTTCTTTGGACTCTTGATTATAAGAGTTGGTACATTTATTATGGTTCAGAGATATTCTTATACTATTTTAGTTGGGCTCATGTGTTGATCATTCTCATACTTCTTCTGCGCATATTCTATTCTTGTACTATTTCCATTATTTGCTTATTTTGTACCTTCACCTACTTGTTGACTCTGCTAGAGAGAGGGTAACTGTGATGGTGAAACATGTCATTGCATAGTATTAGCGCTTGGCAGGTTTGGTAATCCGGGTTTTACCTTGGACTGCAGCCTTGTGTGAATCCTGGTGCGTCACATCTATACATGAACCCTAAAAAACTCTATTCTAGCTCCACGACTCAACACATGATGATCCTAAGGTTGGTGGAACTAGAGCTTTTATACCAACTGTGACGCCCCTGGTTTCATACAAGGCTACAATTCAAGGTAAACCGAGAGATGTCAAACCCACCATGCACCCACACTATACAACAACAAGTTTCAACATCACAATAATATCTCTAGTGGAATCAATAACAAGTGTAGGTACAAAACATGCAAAATAAGAGAAATAAATGCAATAGACATGATATAGAGAGAGATATCCAATAAATATGATCATGTCCCAACTGTATAAATACTGAATACAATAGAAGTCTGAATGAAGATGAAATGAATAACCACATAGAGTTAAATGAATACTAACTAAGGCATTCAGCCTTCTCAAATGAAGTACAACTCTAATGATCAACTAAATCATAAATAAACGACTGTGGAGTATCAACTACAACTAATAAGTGACGGCGACTATGCTGTAAATCCGTCAACCTGCGGCTCTATGGAACTCTGATCCACAGTCTGAAAAGAAATTTAAAATAACAAAAAGAACAACAACAAGAGCGGAAGGGCGCTACAGCAAGATTTCCCCCATCCGCCCCCAGGAGAAGGGCTGCTAGATAGAGTAGAAGCTCTATCTATTAAGCATAGTCTACCTAGATTATTTACATTGTATCTAAGTAGAATTAACATTTAGAAACCTACAACACGAGATGTAGTACGTCTAGTGAAATAATCCAAACAAGGAAACCCTCATGTATATACCATATGTGTCAAATTGTAGATATCTAAACATTAATGCCGAACTAAGAAATAAAGAAGGAAGTACGGGAAAGTAAAAACATCAATATATCATATTTATAATATCTTACATTATCACTTGGAAGATAAAATAAATTTCAGCATATAATCCCATGAACTTTCAAAGGAAAAGTACATCGGTCTTACATCTCAGCGATGATTCAAATTCATAAATGGCATCCGCCAAAACTCAGGCTATCAACAATCGTCACAATGCAAATCCTAGCAAGTTCCTGATTCTTCGCATTATCATGTGCAACGGACTACCCTGTAGGTTTCCTAAACAGTGTGCACGGCTCATTAGTCTCATCGCGATCTCCGTATATAATATGAGTGCGGGATGGCCTACCATATAGGTATTCTAAAAGATGACTCACAAGCCTCATCGTACCCTCGTGTGGATAGACTTCTTGACAAAGCTTCCAAACCCGACTCAATGGCCTATACAAATGGAATATCGATGCACTACAATACGTAGTACTGAATTGAGCTCATTAACGATATCCATCTCGTGTATAAACTATATATATCTAGTATATCAATGCACTATCTCATTTAGTACTAAGCTGTGCTCATCAACGATATCCAACATGTGTATAAACAATCTCTAACTCAAGTGTAATCTGATCAAAACTCATCATAATCTCCTTCGGGATACCCATGTGTGTACAATGACACTGTACTTGTGTATTGGTGAATTTATGTGTAAAGAAGTGCGACTCGAACCTCACGAATGCATCTCAAAACGGTGCAAAGCATCACTAGCAAAACTTGTACTTAGTAGTCGACTAATAAGCTTAGTAGTCGACTACACTGAGTCCATCCAGACTATGTGAAGTCAAAATCATTGTTAGTAGTCGACTATTAAGCACATTAGTCAACTACTCTGCAATGATCCAGTTTCTAGAAATCTAAATTGAACATGAGTAGTCGATGTTGGTCTTCTTGTTTTGATGATGTTTAACAAACAATTTACCACTAATGTTGTTTGTCTAGTATTTGTATTTTCTTATTTATTATAGACAAACAACGTAGTTGGAGGATGGATGGAATAGAGCTTCAACGATCATATCCAAAGGAGGTTGGCGGAATGTCGGTGAAGCTTATGCAATTCAAGTTAAAGATCGAGTTCAAGCTTCATCCACAAATATATCAAGTCAAGGCAATTGAAGATCAAGATCAAGCTTTGGTATATTTAGTTTAGGTTTTATATTATGTGTGTTAGATACTCTAAGCTCAATATCATATACACACACGTATTTGGTTTCTAAGCTCAAATATTGTATTCTTAGTTTATAGACTTAACAATCATCATATACATATTTTATCAAGTCTATATAATCATTGTACAAAGTTTCAAAACATTGTTTATGTCAAAACATCAAACTTCATGTATATCACTTTTTTCATGTTTTGAACACTTTTGCAAAATAATGAGATTTCACAATTGGGAAATGCAAATTGGAAAATTCTTTTTGTAACATGTTCAAAATATCATTTGCAAACATTTCTCAAAGTTTTATCAAGTTTGGAATTGATTTGTTATGTTTAAAGGAATTTACAAATTCACATTTTCGTTCGTGCACATGTTCATGCATATTTTACAAAACTGATGAGTTTCCGCAAATGTGAAGTGATATTTGAAAAATTCTTTCTCTGACATATTTATCTACATGTTTAGAAACTTTTCTCCAGTTTTTACTATTTTTAGAGTTAATTTACTGTGCCAAATTGATTTTACAAAATCGTATATGTTAACAGTTTTTCAGAAACTGTAAATTTGTGTTCAAATATTTATTTCTCTCAACTGGGAAAATATTTTTCAGAAATTATTTCTCTGACATGTTATTATACATATCTAGAACATTCTCACAAAATGTCATAATTTTTTGAGTTCATTTACTATTTTAAATTGATTTTACAAGACATATGCGCACTGCTACAGTAACTCCGGTCGACCGGACCGGTCGACCGGAAATGTCTCTGGAACTTTTTCAGGTTTGTACAGTGCGAGCGGTCGACCGAAAAAAGGTCGGTCGACCGCCCAGCTCCCAGAATGCACATAACGGCTATTTTTTTGTATCCGTTGGTGGGGTTTTTGGTCTTTTGGTTTGGGATTTTGTTTGAGGTATTGGGAGGCTATAAATACCCCCTTATACCTTTAAAACAAGTTTAAGAAAGTTTTAATCAAGGGTTTAAGTTTGTTTTCAGTGTTTGTTTAAAAAGCTTTTAAGCATTTACAAGAGTTTGGTTTGTGGAGCAAATTTCACAAGAGCAAGTGGAGATCATCCTTGGTGTTTGAGCATTCATTCTTCTCCCTCTCTCTTGTCATCTATAGAGAAGTTTCCTTAAACTCAATTCTAGCATTTTATAAGTTTGTTCTTAATTTCATAAGCTAGATTTCATATTGAGTTTATATTGTTTTATCTCTTTGTTCACACACAACCTATGAGCTTATTGTATTTACATTCATAATATAATTGGGTTGTGGGATTGTGTAACTTAGAGAGTGAGCTTATAATTCGTTCTCATTCATTGTAGAGAACAAAAACTTTGTATTGAGCCTAATTGTGAGGATTCACTTGTAATACACTTGTACACCGAGAGAAGTGTGTAGTGAGAGACGGGGTCGAATCCAAGAGGAGTGGCGTCGGTTGACGTGCCTAGGGAGAGGTTGTAACCGAGCACTTGAGGAGGAGGACACGGGCTAGGACCAACACTTAGTGTGTGAGGTGTGATTACATAGTGATTGTATTGTGAGGTGTAAACGTTGTTCGGGTGAACGTAGAAAACCCGGTTGTGATAGTGGAGATCTCCTCGAGGTGAGGAGCGGAGACGTAGGTCGTGGGGACCGAACTCCGTAATCATATTGCTTGTTTGTGATTGCATTGGCGCACTTCTTTTATGTTTATATCTTATATCGCCTTTGTATATTGCTTGTTGATTATATTGCCCACTATCTAGTTTAGATTGTTTACCCTTGAGTTTATATATCCTTGCACATACATTGCCTATATCTCTTTGTTAGGATATATCTTGTTGTTCATATTGCTTATCCTAGCTCATATACATTGTTGTATTTCATACTTGCTAGGATAACTTATTAATTAAGTTTTAATTGGCATAAAATCGGATTAGATTAGCATAAGACCCTAATCACCCCCCTCTAGGGTCTAACAATTGGTATCAGAGCTTGGTGCTCTTTGATTTAAGGTCTAACCACCTTGAGTTAAAGATCCAAGTTATCTTATTTGTGCTAATCTAGTTATGATTGCATTTGTCTTGCTTGCATATGTTCATATATATATCTTGAATATGAATGTATTTTGTTTAGGCTATAAATCCAATGTTGCTCCTAAATTCATTAATTTTCCCTATGCACAATGGGCTTCTAGATTTAAACTATTTGTTGAATCTAGAAATATTGACTTATGGAAAATTATTGATTGTGCTTATATTGTGCCCACATTGGAGAAATCCAAGTGGAGCGATCATGATAATAAAATGTTTACAATGAACAAGCGTTTGTTAGAATTTTTTCTTAATGCTTTTGACTCATCATTTTCTAACAAATTTGTTCATTTTGATAGTGCTTACAAACTTTAGAAATTTATTGAAGTACATCAAGGGGACTTTGAGGCAATCCGACAAGCTTTGTAGGATTCTTCTTCAAGTTCATGTGGAGCATCATGCACACGGCCACAAGAGGATAACTCTTGTGTAGTAAGCGATTCTGATTCCGATAATGATTTATCTATTGATGAACTCGCTTGTTCATATGAAAGATTATCTCATGCCTATACAAAATTACAAAATAATTTTATTGATCTTAAAAGCAAGCATATTAGTTTAAAATCCGATCATGAGTCGCTAGCTTCCAAACTTGATATTGTTATTAAAGAGAATGCTATTTTAAAAGAAAACAATGAGTTATTAAGTTTGGAAAATAATAACATGTCTTCATCTATTGCTAGCTTAACTCATGCTAATAATAATGCCATGATAGAAGTAGAAACTATTAGAAATAAGTTTAATTCTTTTAGAAATGATCATGTTTCATCTACTTCTATTTCCAATGCTTGTATGCATAATGATGAATTGAATCTTGTGAAAAACCGAATATCATCTTTAGATTCAACCCTTAAAACATGCATTGTAGATAATAAGAAACTTATGGACTTGGGTGCAAAGTCTAGTACTACAACTTCTAAACCCGTACACTTTGCACACTTGTATAGTAAAACTTATAAATGCTCCATTTGTGGTCGAAAAGGCCATTTAGCTAAGTTTTGCTATGATGCACAAAAACATAAGAATATTAATTCTTCTTGTGCATCTCATAAGGCTTCTTCATCACATGCACATGCACATGCACATGCACACTCTCATAAAGTTCATCATATGCATGCTCATGTGTATTCATGTGATCTTTGTGATCGTTTTGGTCATTTGGCCAAATATTATTTTGATTTGAAAAATAAATCTCATTTGCCAAATATTTTTAGTAGACCACATGTTTATAAATGTAATGTTTGTGGTAAACATGGCCACCTAGAAAAGTTTTCTTTTGATAATGTTTCACATTTGCAAAAAGCTTCCAATAATCTATCCTTATTTACAAATGTTTCTAATGTTTCCCGTGCACAATCATTTGGTCAACGCAAATTATTTCAACCTTTTCATTGCACAAATTGTAATCGTAAAGGTCATTTATATAATTTTTGTTTTGACCACTTTCGTGCACCACATGCGACCAAACGGGTTCATAACCCTAGGGCTTTGAGCTTGAATGGTAGGGGTCATGTCCCTAAATCTTTTGGTACCAAGAATACTTGGGTACCAAAGCAAATTTTATTTTAAACCAAGAATTTTAGTGTTTTTCTTTTTCTTTTTCTTGGTTTTAAAAAATGTATTTTAAAACTTTTATGAAAACAATTCCTTTTATTGGTCAAATTCTTTTGTTTTTATAATTCCTAGTTTTGATTTTGATGAGAGATTTGTATTTATATAACCCTCCAGATTTATTGGGTGTTTATTCCCAAATCATGTTTACTGGATGCTAGAATGATTATATGGGTTGGAACAAGCTTAAGAGCTTGATATATTATTGCCTCTCTTGAAATTCTTTTATCAAAGATTTTGTTTTGAATTATCGCTTTGAATTCATTATATTTTACTTATATGATGATATTTATGTGTTTGTGCTTATGGATCATCTATTCGTGCCTTATAATGTATTCCATATGTGGTTTGATCAAATTCCACAAAGAAAATTTTCTTGATTGATCAAACATCGTTTTTGGATTTAAACTTTGATTTATGATTTTTTTTGGTTGATTTATTTTCATTTGAAAACTTTTTACATGATTCTCATGTTTCTCTTCTTTTGATTTCATAAATCTACCTTTACAAATGGTTTTTATGTTCGTTGATATGAGACACTATTTTTCACTTTGATATATTTATATATGTTCTCATTTGTCTTTATGTATGTGAGTGATTGTTAGCATATCTTTTATGCTTGCTCACATATTTGCCATGATCTTTATTTCATATTCTCCATATGGCATTTTGATAGGGGGAGCAATCCCTATATCTTTTTATGTTTTATACTCACCTATGCTTATTGATAGGGGGAACTTTCGCTCTCTAAATTCTTTTGTCTCCTTTTTGATGTTGTCAAAGGGGGAGAAATATTGTGAGTATATTCATTCTTTCTTGTTTATATGCATGATATATTATACTTTGTATATTCGTTTCCTTTCATGCATATATCCTTTTTGTAAATTGTTTGCCATCATCAAAAAGGGGGAGATTGTTGGCCTTCTTGTTTTGATGATGTTTAACAAATAATTTACCACTAATGTTGTTTGCCTAGTATTTGTGTTTTCTTATTTATTATAGACAAACAACGTAGTTGGAGGATGGATGAAATAGAGCTTCAACGATCATATCCAAAGGAGGTTGGACATTGTTTATGTCAAAACATCAAACTTAATGTATATCACTTTTTTCATGTTTTGAACACTTTTGCAAAATAATGAGATTTCATAATTGGGAAATGCAAATTGGAAAATTCTTTTTGTAACATGTTCAAAATATCATTTGCAAACATTTCTCAAAGTTTCATCAAGTTTGGAATTGATTTGTTATGTTTAAAGGAATTTACAAATTCACGTTTTCGTTCGTGCACATGTTCGTGCATGTTTTACAAAACTGATGAGTTTTCGCAAATGGGAAGTGATATTTGAAAAATTCTTTCTCTGACATGTTTATCTACATGTTTAGAAACTTTTTTCCAGTTTTTACTATTTTGGAGTTGATTTACTGTGCCAAATTGATGTTACAAAATCGTATATGTTAACAGTTTTTCAGAAACTGTAAATTTGTGTTCAAATATTTATTTCTATCAACTGGGAAAATATTTTTCAGAAATTCTTTCTCTGACATGTTACTCTACATGTCTATAACATTCCCATAAAATTTCATAATTTTTGGAGTTCATTTACTATTTTAAATTGATTTTACAAGACAGCTGCGCACTGCTACAGTAACGCCGGTCGACCGGACCGGTCGACCGGAAATGTCTATGGAACTTTTTCAGGTTTGTACAGTGCGAGCGGTCGACCGAAAAAAGGTCGGTCGACGGCCCAGCTCCCAGAATGCCCATAACGGCTATTTTTTTGTATCCGTTGGAGGGGTTTTTGGTCTTTTGGTTTGGGCTTTTGTTTGAGGTATTGGGAGGCTATAAATACCCCCTTATACCTCAGTTTTAATATATCCAAGAGAGTTTTAAAACAAGTTTAAGAAAGTTTTAATCAAGGGTTTAAGTTTGTTTTTAGTGTTTGTTTAAAAAGCTTTTAAGCATTTACAAGAGTTTGGTTTGTGGAGCAAATTTCACAAGAGCAAGTGGAGATCATCCTTGGTGTTTGAGCATTCATTCTTCTCCCTCTCTCTTGTCATCTATAGAGAAGTTTCCTTAAACTCAATTCTAGCATTTTATAAGTTTGTTCTTAATTTCATAAGCTAGATTTCATATTGAGTTTATATTGTTTTATCTCTTTGTTCACACACAACCTATTGAGCTTATTGTATTTACATTCATAATATAATTGGGTTGTGGATTTGTGTAACTTAGAGAGTGAGCTTATAATTTGTTCTCATTCATTGTAGAGAACAAAAACTTTGTATTGAGCCTAATTGTAAGGATTCACTTGTAATACACTTGTACACCGAGAGAAGTGTGTAGTGAGAGACGGGGTCGAATCCAAGAGGAGTGGCGTCGGTTGACGTGCATAAGGAGAGGTTGTAACCGAGCACTTGAGGAGGAGGATACGGGCTAGGACCAACACTTAGTGTGTGAGGTGTGATTGCATAGTGATTGTATTGTGAGGTGTAAACGTTGTTCGGGTGAACGTAGAAAACCCGGTTGTGATAGTGGAGATCTCCTCGAGGTGAGGAGCGGGGACGTAGGTCGTGGGGACCGAACCTCGTAAACATATCGTTTTGTTTGTGATTGCATTGGCGTTCTTATTCTTGTTTTCATATCTTATATCGCCTTTGTGTATTGCTCATCATATTACCCTATCCTTTTGTCTTGCTTGCATATTTTCATATATATATCATGAATATAAATGTATTTCGTTTAGGCTATGAATCAAATGTTGCTCCTAAATTCATTAATTTTTCCTATGCACAATGGGCTTCTAGATTTAAACTATTTGTTGAATCTAGAAATATCGATTTATGGAAAGTTATTAATTGTGCTTATATTGTGCCTACATTGGAGAAATCCAAGTGGAGCCATCATGATGAGAAAATGTTTTCAATGAATAAGCTTTTGTTAGAATTTTTACTTAATGCTTTTGACTCATCATTTTCTAACAAATTTGTTCATTTTGATAGTGTTTACAAACTTTTAAAATTTATTGAAGCACATCAAGGGGAGGAGGCAATCCGACAAGCTTTGGAGGATTCTTCTTCAAGTTCATGTGGAGCATCATGCACACGGCCACAAGAGGATAACCTCGTATATGTACATTTATACATTGTTTTGATCTCAAATCAATCCTGAGCATACTCGAACATGAATATATATATTATTTGTCAACATAATTATTAGTATTTTTCACAATATATTAAAATTTTTGGGGTTTTACAGATAGGAAGAGATCTCAGGAAGGAAAAAAAAGAAGGAAAGTATGCAAAGTTTTTAAAATTTGTACTGTAATAATAAGTAAAAAATTACAAAGGTACTATATATATTATAATAATAATTCATAATATCTTATAATTTAACCAAAAATTAGTTAATAGTAATTAACATTTTAGTTAATAATTAATCAATAATATTAAGTTTAAAATAGATAAATAGTATTTTTATCAAAATATACCACTACATAAAATTGGTCCCAATAATTCCACTAAAATATTCTACTAGCAAAACTTTATTTCACTTTAACAATTATCCCTATTCGTGTGAAAATGTCCTAATTGACTAACACCCAAAAAGAATGTATGATTTTATTTTTGGAGTTTATGCAAAGCTATTTAAATATTCCCCTCCCCCCTCGCACACTATTGCAAAGAGCTTTTTGTGCTACTTATCAAAAGTTTTTTTCTTTTGAATATTGGTCATAAGTGTGCTTTCTTGTTCATTAGATACATTAATGGTTTAACTCTTACATAACTACTCTGCTCATATGCTTTGAGTTCAAGGGTGCTATCAACTTATATAATGCTTTCAGTGCTGATTTGCCTTTTTTATTTTCTTACCTCTTAAGTATCTTTTATGTTCTTTCATTAATAATTATGTTTAATCATCAAGCTTTGTTTGTATTTTTTTATTAATCACCAAATAAGTTTTTTTATTACTATCCAAGTTTAGGATCAAAGATCAATTAATAAAATAAATTGGCTATCTATCTTATATTCATTGAGTAAATCATAATACGAAAACCTATTATATGATATAGTTGATTAAATTGCAAATTTTTTTTGATTTCTTATATGAAATCCAAATTAATTTAACTCCTGATTAAGATTCTCTATTAGATCAAAAGATTGACTTATACAATTCTCATGATTTGAGCTATTTAAACAATCTTATATAATTTAACATTTAATAACAATTTTACTATTATAATTTTTTATTTACTATTATAGCTTTTGTAATTTTACATCTAATAATATTTTTTGCTATTTCAACAAGATAGCATATATTTAATATTATTTTTTTATTTTAGTGTTCTTTGTAACTTTCATGCATGATATGTTTAGAATCAATATATTGATCATAAGTAAAAATTATATGGTAAGTACATGTTTAAGAATCAATAAAGTATAATATATTATTTAGTAGTAATTTCTTAAACCAAGTACGCCACATGCAACTCATGTGTGGCATACTAGTATCTGTAAATTACAAACAATGCTTAGAAAACCTAAAAATTATGAATAGTCCTATAAAGATTTCAAAAATTATAAATAACCCCCTAAAGTTTTACAAAAAAATCCCTAAAAATTTAATAACCAATCCCTTAAAAGTTGAAAGTACCCTATAGAGGAGGTGAACAGGGTAAATGCTAATCTTATCCGATTTAATGCTAATTAAAAACTTACTATATAATTGCTCTTGCAAATAAGATAATCAATGAGATATGAGCAAGTATATGAAACTAAACTAAAGGCAACAATGTAAGCAATGAGCACAATAGGTGATATGAGATGAACACAAGAAAAAGTACGCCAAAGACAAACACAAACACACGATATAATCACGGAGTTCGGTCAACCACTTGACCTATGTCTCCGCTCCTTACCTTGAGGATATCTCCACTATCACAACGTGTTTTCAACACTAATCGAAAACGTTTACAACTCCACACAATCTCGGTTTTCTAGCTCATCAAAAACTCTCATAATCACTCATAATGTAATCATACTCTACACCCTCAAGTGTTAGCCTAGCCCGTGTCCTCCTCCTCAAGTGCTTGGATTTACAACCTCTCTCTAGGCTTTACTACCGATGCCACTCCTCTTGGAATCGACCCCGTCTCTCACCATATACTTCTCTCGGTGAACAAGTGTAATATAATGTGAGTCTCACAAATAAGCTCAAATAAAAGATTTTGTTCTCTATAACAAAGATGAGAATACAATGAAGCTCACACTCACAATATCACCCACCATAACCCAATAATATAGTGTATAAAATACTTAAAGCTCAATAAGGATGTGTGTGATGAATGAGTACAATTAAAATCTAACTCAAATAATAAACTAGCAATGATATAGATATGAAAATCAAGAATAAAATGCTAGATATTTGAGTTAAGAAAACTTCTCTATAAACATAAAGAGTTGATGAAGAAGGATTGAGGATGAATTCCTCAAACTACGTTGTAAGCTTTCTCTTTGAAAACAAACACAAACTTAGAACAAACTTAAAACAAATTTAAAACCCTTTAAGACTTGTTTAAAACTCCCTTAGATAGATTGAAATAGTTATGGCAAAGGGGTATATATAGGGTAGAAGAAACCAGCCCAAGAAATCAACAAAATCCCACAAAAACAATAAAATAATCAAAATATGGAAAATAAGTGTTACTGTTCAACGGCTAGTTTATACGTCGACTTATAAGTCGACTTGTCTGATATAAGTCGACTTGTGTGAAGTATGAGCCGACTTAACAGATGAAAACAACAAACAACACAACAGCTCATAAGTCGACTTGTATGGGATCATAAGTTGACTTGCTATAAGTCGACTTGCTTGGAATGATATGTCGACTTAGAAGATGTTTTTGCTAATTCCAAAGCAGTTCAGAAGTCGACTTATCAGGGTCTATAATTCGACTTATGAACATGCACAAGGACTGTGCATGTTTGAAAATTGACTTTTGAAGTGCTTTAAAAAATAGTAAATAAATTCCAAAAAATGTAAAAATTTACAAAAAGTTTATAAACATGAATATAAACATGTTAGAAAAAGAAATTTTCAATTTTCACTTACCACTTGTAAAATCACTGTATTTTGCAAAAACACCAAAATACATGTTTGTATAAACATGTGATTTTTGATTTTTGACTCAAAACAATTTTTAAAAACTTGTGAAATGTTTTTATGGACTTTTTTCTATCTAAAAAATGCGACATTACCTGGTTGGATAGACGATCTACGTCATTTCCAATGTCAACTCAGTCCGGGTGTTCATGACTCAACCGGCTTTAATGAATTGGAGGTTAGCGAGAAGGGCCCTACTCCTATCTCAGTATGACCTGCACTTTAAGCAACAGAAGTCGGTTAAAGGGCAAACAATTTGTGATCATCTAGCAGCTAACCTTGTGAAGGATACGGCCGAATTGTACAAAGATTTGCCGGATGAAACCCACGAAGTTAATACTACTTCACATCAACAAGTGTGGCAACTGTACTTCGACGGGGCTTCCCGAGCAACCAATATGGCGAGCACTCCCGGATGTTCGAAAATATCTTCAGGAGTCAGAGTCGTCCCAGATTCACCGGAGAAACATGTATTGCCCCGAGTCTATTCACTTAATGAGCCATGCTCCAATAATATAGCTGAATACAATACACTGCTCATTGGACTCAGTTTCGCCAAAGTGTTGGGGGTCGAATATCTCGAAGCTTTTGGTGATTCTTAACTGATAGTCAATCAAGTTTGAGGAGAGTACAAAGTTAGAAACCAAGACCTAATTCCGTACCTTCAGGTAACCATCGAAATGGCAGACTCATTTGAAGAATTTTTCATCGAGTACATCCCGCATCTCCAGAACGCGTATGCAGATGCACGAGACAGAACAACTGGTTATGGTGAAAACTCACTAGCTTTTTATACCAGATTGTGCTTTAGACATCAAAGAAGTGCACTCGACCAAAATCAAACTTAAGCATCGAGATTGGCTATTCCCCATTATTGATTATGACTTGCATGGTATTTTACCGGAAGATATAAAGGAAAGGGACTTAGTCTGACAAAGAGCACTAAGATTCTATTACAACACAACGACTCAATCGTTGTATCGTCGTGCATACGATGGTCTGCTACTCTGGTGTCTTTCAACCAAAGAGGCAGAAGAGTCACTCAAAGAAGCGCACGATAGAATATGTGGTGCGCACTATCCCGATCCCAAATTATGTGATCAACTCAGAAGAATGAGATATTACTGGCCAACCATGGTCAAGGATGCAGTTTACTATGCCCGACAGTATCAAGTGTGTCAAATACATGCAAATTATATGCACCAACCTCTGGAAAATTTGCACCCTTCGGCTACATCATGACCATTCGAGACATGGGGAATGGACGTCGTTGGTCATATTTTTCCTCCATCAGCCAAAGGTGACCTCTTCATTTTAGCAATCACTGACTACTTATCTAAGTGGGCTACAACAATTCCACTTAAAGAAGTAAAGACAAGCGATGTCATCAAATTCATCAAACATCATATTATCTACCGATACGGTATTTCAAAATGAATTGTACATGACAACGACCATCAGTTTATTAGTAACGCCTTCAACAAATTCTGCAGAAAATTCAGAATTCAAGATGTTTTATCGATGACATATAATCCCACCGGAATGGATTGGTTAAAGCCTTCAACAAGACCATTATAAAGATTTTATCAAACCTTGTGAGAACCAATAAGAGAGACCGGAATGACAAACTTGGTGAAGCGCTTTAGACCTATCACATACCACCATCCACACGCCTACTGGAGAAACTCCGTATTCCCTAGTATACGGGTGTGAAGCCGTCCTCTCATTAGAAATCCAAATTCTTTCCCTCCGTATCACCCTCGCAACGGGTATAACGACGGAAGAACAACATCAGAAATGTCTCGAAGAACTCGAAATGTTAGACGAAAGGTGCTTAGAAGCTCAACAACAAATCGAGTTTTACCAAGCCAGGATTTCCAGGGCCTTCGACAAGAAAGTCTGACAATGAAGCTTCAAGGAATGAGACTTGGTTCTTGCTGTCCAGCGACTGATGATACTCATTTTCAAAAAGAAAGGCAAATTTCAACCTAAATGGGAAGGGCTGTTTGTAAAAGAGACAGTCTATTCAAACAGTGCATATCGCCTGATCACCCAAGATGGGAACAAACTCATGATGTCAATAAATAGAAAGTTCCTGAAGAAGTACTACCCCTAGTACGTTCGAGATAACCTATTTAAATGGGAAGTTCCTAGAGAATACTGTACAGGGTATTTTTAAGGATAACCTGAAATCGGTTGAATATTCCAAATAGAAGCTAATCATCTGAATATTTTATTTTTAATTATTATAAAAATGATTAAGAATCTCCTACTGGAGCTATTTAATCATTTCCAAGATGATTAAAACCCTTCCATTATGATTTTCTGAGCACTCATTCGTCAAGATGAGATTCAATGACTTATTTGGTCAATCTTTCCTCACTAAACTCCCACGGTTTAGTTATGAAATGCTTGATGATTCACAACCCCCACCTCAAAAGCCCTCACTGAGCAAATCAATTGGTGGTGGGTCCACTAAAATTCCTCATGGATTAAAATCTTTCAAACTCCCATTGTGTCTAACCTTTAACACTCTCACTATCGAAGTCCTGACACGACATTTAAAATTTTAATCTGCTAATCCATGGCAATCATTGAACCCCCTTCGTGTTAAGATCATATCACTTAACACCAAAAATTCCTAATGAGTGTTTTGTACAAATCGACATTTTCACTATTATTTATACCTCCACTCTCATTGTTTCTTGGTCAAACCTTTCTATAGTTAGGGCCAAAGACAAAATCTCCTCTCGGTTCCTTCCATGAATAAGAGTTCCACTTACAAAACCAGAATTTCCTTTCGATAAACGAAAGACTTCCACCTAAATCGAGCGATCAAATCTTTAAACAGTTAAGGTCGTCTCAAACCCGCATTTGGTCAAACCTTTGAATAGTTAGGACCAATGCCAAAATCTCTTCTCGATTCCTTCCATGAACGAGAGGTCTACTTACAAAACCTAGATCCCCTTTCAATAAATAAAAAGGCATCCACCCAATTTAAACAGTTAAGCCAATAAAAGATAGAATTGTCTCAACTCCCACTTGGTCAAACCTTCCTACAGTTAGGGCAAAAACTAAAATTCGCTCTTGATTCTTTCCATGAATGAGAGGTCCATTTGCAGAACTGGAATTCTCTTTCGATAAACAAAAGGCTTCCATTCATTCATCTTCAGTCAAACCCTTCTATAGTTTGGGCTGAAATTTGAATTTCATCTCGATAAACGAGAAGTTCATCTTTAGACTGAGTAACCAATACTATAAAAGTTAGGGTTATTCAGATCTTTTCAATTCTCAGAGTGGAGATCCCACTCTTAGTTTCACCTTTCATGATTCTCGAAGTGGAGATCCCACTTTGAATTTCTCTTATAGCAGGAGATAGAATATAAAATTCTTCCTCTCCGGCATCGGGTTCATCTTTGCCCCAAGAGAAGACACAATTTTCAACACTGAAATCTATGCCTTCTAAGCATGGGGGACGTTATCTCGATCCCTTATTAGAGATAAGTCTGCGTCTAACGCACGCTGCCAGGTGGTACGTTCCTATAGAAACGACAATGCCTACATATTCAAGATCATAATCAGTGATTATTATTAAGTTAATAATCTCTGGATCCATGCCTTTTATGCATGGGTGACGTTATCTCGATCCCTTATTAGAGGTAAGTCTGCGTCTAACACACGCTGTCGGGTAATACATTCCCATAGAAATGACAAAGCATATGTTGGCCTTCTTGTTTTGATGATGTTTAACAAACAATTTACCACTAATGTTGTTTGTCTAGTATTTGTGTTTTCCTATGTATTGTAGACAAATAACGTAGTTGGAGGTTGGATGGATTGCGCTTCAACGATCATATCAAAAGGAGGTTGGCGGAATAGTGGAGTGAAGCTTATGCAATTCAAAGTTAAAGATCAAGTTCAAGCTTCATCCGCGAGTTTACCAAGTTGAGCTACATTGAAGACCAGATCAAGCTTGGGTAACTTAGTTTAGGTTTTATATTATGTGTGTTAGTACTTTAAGCTCAATCATATACACACATACACGGTTTGGTTTTTGGTTTGATAGTTTTCTAGTTTTACTATAAAACAATTGAATATAATTAGAAAACATATTTTTGTTTCATACTCATGCATATATATGATTTCATCAATATCATGTTTTAGTGCATTATATGAGTATTTTGATAAAATACTACATTCATTTTTATAGACTTCATAACAATAGTTTACATCTTTCTTCAAGTCTATAAAATCATTTTGTAAAGTTTTAAAAGTTGGTATTTCCGCTGCCTCAAAGAAGGAGCGATCCAAGTAAGTGGAAGAGAGCATACCTCGAGATAGAGGGCAGGAGCGATTCATAATCATCGACAAGGCGATTTTAGATTAGTCAAAATGTCAAAATTCACATGTTTACATTTTCGTGTTTTGGACTATTTTGCAAAATAATGATATTTTTCATTTGGGAAGTCCTTTCTAATAACCAGTCGCTGTAGCATGTTTATTATCATGTCTACAATCATTCCCCAAAGTTTTACATTTTTTGGAATTTATTTGATATTTTTAAACAGCACTTTAAAATCAGCAAACCAGTTTTTGAATATGTCAGTTTTCGGTCGCCCGAACCGGTCGACCGAACCTGAGTTCATATGTTCACTGGGCGACAGAGAGTCTGTCGGTCGACCGGTCCGGTCGACCAAAAGCTTCGTCGGTCGACCACCGCGGTCGACCGATCGACCGCACCGGTCGACCGGATAAGTTAGCTGGTGTTTTTCTCGTGTTTGACCTGGATAGCGGTCGATCGAAATTTCCGTCGGTCGACCGATCGTTTCTGTTGGTCGACCGTGAATTTCTTCGGTCGACCGCCGCTCGTTCTGACTGCTTCCAACGGCTATTTTTATTACCGTTGCTGGGGTGTTTTTGGTTTTTTGTTTTGGGAGTTTTGGCTGAGTTTTGAGAGGGTATAAATATCCCATTACCTTCAGCTCTCCAACTAACTAACGAGAGTTTTAAAACAAGTTTAAGAAAGTTTTAACAAGGGTTTATGTTTGGTTTAAGTTTGTTTAAAAAGCTTTTAAGCATTTGAGAGTTTGTTTTTGAGAAATCAATTTCACAAGAGCTTGAGGAGATCATCTATTGGTGTTTGGGCATCCAACTATTCTCCCTCTACCTCTTGATCTATTGAGAAGTTTTCTAAACTCTATTTCTAGCTCTTTTATATATTTGTTTATCATTGTTATTAAGCTAGAACTACATTGAGTTTAGTTTTGATTTATATCTCTTTGTTCACACACAACCTTTTGAGCTTATTGTATTTACATTCATAGTATAATTTGGGGTTGTGGGTTTGTGACTAAGAGTTGTGCTTAATTGAGTTCTCACCTTATTTTGAGAACAATCAATTGTTATATTTGTGCTTACTGTGAGAATCACTTTGTAATACACTTGTACACCGAGTGAGGAGTGTGTGGTGAGAGTCGGGATCGTCCCAAGAGGAGTGGCGTCGGTTGACGTGCCTAGAGAGAGGTTATAATCGAGCACTTGAGGGAGACACGGCTAGGTCCAACACTTAGTGGGTGTAGAGTGTGATTACAAGAGTGTGTGTTGTAGAGTTTTCGGTTAGCTAGAAAACCGAGTGTGTAGAAGAAGTTCCGGCTTCCAAACCGGATTATGATAGTGGATTTCTCCCCGGGAGTAGGGAGCGGAGACGTAGGACGGAAGGTCCGAACTCCATGATCATATTGTGTGTTTGCATTGTCTATTTGCACATTATCACATTTGTAGTTTGATTATATCATCTTGTGTTAGTTTATATATCCTTGCATATATATATAATTCATCATATAGGATATATCTTATTGTTTACATTGCTTATCCTAGCTCATATATCTTGTGGTATTTCATACTTGCTAGGATAACTTGTTAATTAATTTTAATTGGCATTTAATCGGATTAGATTAGTATAAGACCCTAATCACCCCCCTCTAGGGTCTAACAGCATACGTATTCAAGATCGTAGCCAGTAATTATTATTAAGTTAATAATCTCTAAATTCATATCTTTTATGCATGGGGGACGTTATCTCAATCCCTTATTAGAGATAAGTCTGCGTCTAACACATGCTGCCGGATGGTACGGTCCCGTAGAAACAATAAAGCCTACGTATTCAAGATCATAGCCATTGATTATTATTAAGTTAATAATATATGAATCTATGCCTTTTATGCATGGGGGCCATTATCTCGATCCCTTATTAGAGATGAGTCAGCTTCTAACACACGTTGTCGGGTAGTACGTTCCCGTAGAAACAACAAAGCCTATGTATTCAATATCGTAGCCAGTAATTATTATTAAGTTAATAATGTAGGCATCAAAAATTACCTATAGGTTCACGTACGTAGCTCGAGACAAAGAGAAGATGATAAACTTTATTATCCAAGTCGAAGAGGATTATTTGACGTTGATAAGCGCATGAAGTGAATCGACGAAGCGTACGAATCAACGGGACTATAGAATAATGAAGAGACGATCCGATCGGGAGTTACGTTTCACTCACAAAAGATGAAGCATCACTCGTGTCTCATCCACTCTATGTGTGATTCACCCATAGGAGATAAACCGGGAAATTACAAGAAAAACAGTCAAGGCGCACTAAAATGGCGTTTCGGCCAAAACTGAGACACGTTTTGTGTCTGGACCAAGGATGAGACACATCTTATGTCTCGGCCTCACAGAGTCTGTCTCGTGCCCTAAAATGTAGTTTTTCGCCCGTTAACTGCCCAAAAACCAATTTTTTGATAAGATTTCAGGATTTCTTCAGCCCAAAGTCTCTCCAACTAATTTGAAGATATCTTGGAACGTGGTTAAGTAGTTACAACTAAGGATAGGATCAAATCGATCGTTCTTATCCAAAAACAAAGCTTCAGAAGCATATAAATACAGCCCTAGGGCCTTCATTAACACAGATCCCGAATTCTCGAGCCTCGGTGAAGCCCTGTCGAATTGAAGAGTGAGGACCACGAATTTCAGAGAGGAGGAAGCGATCTTGGCGAGTTCTTCAGCACGAGGAGGAGAAGAGTTCGAGAGATCTGCATCTCGTTCATCCGTTTCCCTTGAGATCGTACCTAGCTGCGATTCTCGAGAAGAGTGATTATCTCACTGTTGCCGAGATAGTCACTTCCAATTCTTGTCTCCTTTGATAGGAAACGAAATCATTATTCGAATCTGATCAGTTGGTGGTCCACGGATAAACCCCAGCACTGGCAAAGATCCTACGTAAGTAGAAGATCGATAAACGATCTCTCTGCGTATGTTATCAGTAAATTATAATCTTTTTACTTTCATTGTGTAAGGATACTTATAAAAAGTCCTTCCTTTTGAACTTATTGTAACGACTGAAGTTGTAATAAGTCCCGTAATGAAGAAAATACACTACAACGAAAAAGCTAATCCGCGAGGAACAAGTTTGTCATTGAAAGTCGAGATTTCATCGTCGTAGTGTGTTGGTGAGGAAAAAACTTTGGTCACCATTTCCTCGCGGTAGGGTGGTCAAGAAAAGTTTCTGCGAGGAATATTATAATTTTTCGCGAAACCTTTTTTGTGATGAATATATTCTTTTCTCGTTGTTACTCTTTAGCCTCAAAATTTTTCCTCACCTAATCTCATACATTTTTCATCGCTAAACTACAGTTTTCTCCCTAATGATACATGAGTAATATTTAATTTATATATAATAAAAGTTCTAAAAAAAACTATTTTCGTTGTTGTAAGTATCTTTCAGCGAGAAAATTATTCCTCACCAAAGATAAATCTTTAACGAGGAAATTGATTTTATTCATTATATGTATCTTTTTCTTGTGGAAACAGTTCCTCAATAAAGGGACTCAAAGACGAGGAAATTTAAATTTGTCGTTGTAGATTGTACCCCATATTCCTCGTCAAAAAATTCAATTACGAGGAAATTTACATTTGTCAATATAGGTTATATGGTCTATATCGAGAAAAATTACAACAGAAGCGACAACAAAGAAACATTTCTCCAAGTTTAAGTATTTTTCATCAATTGTCACCACAGTACATCAAACCAATTAAAATAAATAAAGCAAGCAAGTTTCTACCATAAGTAACAATGCTAGTCTAAAGCAATAAAAAATGCAACACGATCAAAGGAACATTTCTCCAAGTTTAAGTTCACTAAGAACACTAAGCTGATGGATGTTGCCCGGAAAAATTAGCCATAAACTCCTCAAACTTTTTGGCTTGCTCCTCCAATCTTTGGATTACCTCATTTTGCGCATCGATCTTTTCTTGTTGAGTTCCTACAAGTTGTTGGGTCTCTTGAAGCTGTTCTTACAACTCTTTATTCTTTTCAGACATTTCACTCATCGAAGAACGAGGGAACCTTAATGGTGGTGGTCTAGGGCCAAAACCACAGCCCTTAATATAGCCTGATTTGACTTTGAGAACTTTTGCACAAATTTCATCATCTGTCATTGTTCGAGTTCCATCAGGTTGAGTGGTATCTGCTCGCATCTTTATCATTTGATCCTATAAGTAAAAAAATATATCCAGTTCAATCATATGCAACTTCTCAATTACAACCTAATCAATATAATCATCTTTAGAACAGTAATATCAGTTTCACCTATATTCTTAAAATACTATAAAAGCATGGTTGGGTGAAAGAGTGGAGTGTGGGGGAGTGTGTTTATTGTTTTTTGGGGGTTGTGTACATGGGTGGGTGGTTTTTGTAATGGTGAGGGGTATTGCAGCTAGAAACCTTAGCGATTAAATATGCAACATCGTGTCCAAGCCCACATTCCGTGTCAGTACACATAGGTTGCACTCACAGATGATAAAATTTCAAGTAATTTGCAGTATTGCAAAACTTTTGCAGGAGAATGCCTATGACAATGGTTACAACTTATATTCAGTTCTCAGACTAAAACAGGGTTCTGCAGGAACTGACCTCATGAAACGCAGATATTATGCACACCAATAAGATACAAACATGAAACAATGTTATGCCACTATGCTATTGATATAATATAACACAACCAGGGGCAAGAAACTGATTGAATGATTAACAAAAAGTTCATTAACTGTTTCTCTCATTATTCAATTACATTTTGGTAGGTCATTTAATAGTGAAGATAATTCTCAGTACTCCTTTCATAAATGAGCAAAACTTGACCAGCCGTAAATTCTATTCATATGGAAACATACTTTTGGTTCACATTTGTTAACTTTTATATTGTGTGAGACATGTTTCTATTGCTCCATTATTGATTTTCTAAATTGTACTTGTACATCATGGTGTTAAAATGTAACAAATAGCTTGTGTTTATTTCAAACAATTGTTAGAATAATTAATGAATAACTACCAACTAATATAAACAAATATATGCGCAAATGTGCTAAACGATTATTTGCAAATAATTATCAAAAACCAATGAACATCAGTTGCTATTTAAACTGAATTCAAATATGAATTTTAATACTAGCAAATGGACTCAATTCGAATCCTCTCTTACTATTAGTCTGATTTAGTTAGTTTTCACCCCTATATATAAATTCATAAATAAGTTCATCATGCACCTAGAGAGTAGGCAAGTATGTGAAATGTAAGCTCACGATGCACATAGTTCAAGGGCACGTCATTTGACATGGCTTTTGAAGCCTGCACACATGATGCATCATGGGCATGTTATGGGAACACGAGTTTGTGCATAAGTGAACATGTGTTGCCTTGCATGTTTATACGAAGCCTTGCATGTTTATGCATGTAGTCACATGCATGGAGGTGTTTCACTAGTAGAAAAACTAGCAACCTAGACGGAACAAACTAGACAGAATTTTTTTCCGTCTAGTTTGGGTCAAACTAGACGGAATTAATTCCGTCTAGTTTGTTCCGTCTAGGTTGAAACAAACTAGACGGAAAGTTCCATCTAGTTTGTTAATCTAGACGGAAAGATCAACCTAGACGGAAATTCCGTCTAGGTTGCCTCAACCTAGACGGAAATTTCCGTCTAGGTTAAAGGTCAACCTAGACGGAATTTCCGTCTAGGTTGAGGCGTCTACCTAGACGGAA
>NC_033803.1:40411909-40460834 GCF_001876935.1 Asparagus officinalis
AAAGAAGAAGAAGGCTTACACGCGGTCCGAAAATTGGACTGTCCATGAGGATAAGCTTCTTGTGTCTGCTTGGCTGAACACGAGCCAAGACGCCATCCAAGGTACAGGGCAATACAAAGATAAGTTTTGGCACAGAGCTAACGACTACTTTATCCAATACTGCACCGATCTAACGAGCCGCACACCAAACCAAATGATGCATCGTTGGTCAACGATTCAACTGTCCGTCAACAAGTTCTGCGGGTGCGTTGCTCAGATTGAAGGAAGACAAAGATCTGGTACGGGAATTATTGACCAGGTAAATATTTAACTTATATGTTTTTATGTAAACAACATAGCATTGAAGAGAGGAATATATATGTTTAATTATGTTTGATTATTCTAAATTTAACTCTTGTGTAGAGGTCGCAGCAAGCCGGGGTCGAGGAGGGGAAGTGGAGTGGGAAAGTGGAAATAAATGGAATTCTTGAGGTGGGAGGCGGGCGGCGGCTTGAAGCGGTTTATATTTGCCCTAGGCAACCTAGATGGAAATTCTCGTCTAGTGCCTCAACCTAGCAACAGCACTCAACCTAGACCGGAAATTCCCGTCTTGGATTGACTTTACCTAGACGGAAATTTCGTACTAGTTGTAGGACCAACCTAGACGGAATTTCCGTCTAGCGTTGATCTTTCGTCTAGATTAACAAACTTAGATGGAACTTCCGTCTAGTATTGTTTCAGATTCCTCACCAAACAATTCCATGCCAGCGACCCCCATCGAGTTGAACACTGACTCGGATGATGTGTTATTAAGGCCTGAAGGGAGGAAAGCGGCAAAGCTCAAGAGGAAACAAAATGTGGAAAACTATGGATCCGCTACGTCCATCATGGGAGAGGCTTTCGCGTGGATGAAGCAAACTACCAATCAAAAAATAGAGCTAAAACAGAAGAAACAAGATGACGATATCATGAAGATGGATCTCTCAACACTCAATTCAGTTCAACGACAATACTTTGAATTGCGTCAGGCAGAGATATTGGAGAGGTGGATGTCTAAGGGTTCTTCCTAATTATCATATATTGTACTCGCATCGCATCCTCATTAGTTCTTCCTAATTATCAAATATTATCTTGTATTAGATTTATGATTGTACTTGAAGTTGAAAAAATTCGGCATTAAATGAAAACAACTACTTTATTGAAAATAAAATTTGCATAGTACAACAACTTGAACCCTTTTCTGAAATTATATTAGACATAAAGAAACTTAATCCTCGGCGATGGATCCCTTGAGCTGCCACAGATGCTTGATCAAATCATTTTTTAGTGATTTGTGTGTTTGCGTGTTCCTGATCCGATGATGATTTTGGATGAACTCAGTTAGAGGCACCGTCTGCACATGAGAAGGTTCAACGACTGGTACCGAATCAGTAAAGTCGAAGTTATTGTCCAATTGACAATCTCGTTCATCTTCAACAATCATGTTATGCATTTTAATACAAGCTTTCATGATGTCTTTCAGCATACAAGGTTGCCAGAAACGTCCTGGTCCACGAACAATCGCAAATCGAGCTTGCAACACGCCAAAAGCTCGCTCAACATCTTTTCTTGCGCTTTCATGTTGTTGAGCAAAGTACTTATGCTTGTTTCCTCGAGGTGCTGGAATAGTCTTCACTAATGTGGACCACTCTGGGTAAATCCCGTCGGCGAGATAGTATCCCATATTATACTCGTGGCCATTGATAGTATAGTTGCACGGTGAAGCTCTTCCCTCCACAAGTTGTGTGAAAATCGACGAACGATGTAGAACATTAAGCTCATTGTGAGACCCCGACAGTCTAAAGAAGGCATGCCATATCCAAAGATCTTTACTAGCTACGGCCTCCAAAATAATTGTAGGTTCATGAAAATGTCCAGTATACATACCTTGCCAGACAGTTGGACAGTTCTTCCATGTCCAGTGCATGCAGTCGATGCTCCCATGCATACCAGAAAAACCTCGTTGTGAACCTTCCTCGAGCAGGCGTGCAACGTCTTCATTAGTCGGTGAACGAATGTATTCCTCTCCAAAGATGTTGATAATCAATCGAACAAACCTCTTCACGCTCTCAAGCGACGTACTTTTACCGATCCGAACGTAGTCGTCAGCGGATGCTCCTTATGCGAGCATTCGCATAGTTGCAGTAATCTTTTAAAGACTAGATAGTCCTAACTGTCCAGCACCATTCCTCTTTTGGACGAAGTACTTGTAATGTTCGACGACTGCGTCGTGGATTTGAAGGAATAACGAACGCGTCATTCTGAATCTTTGATGAAAATAATGAAGAGGATAGGTTGGTGCGTCAGTAAAATAATCTTGGAACAACCGATTGTGGCCTTCTAGTCGGTTTTGATGGAGCACGATACGTTTTTTGTGTTGAACTGAAGTTGAACATTTCTCTTGTTCTTCTTCCTCAACGACAACAGCTCCCATAAGAAAGAATGTCTTCATCATTTCATCATCGCTAGAGCTAGATGAGCTAGACATTTTGTTCTGGGAGATGATGGGTTGAGGAGTGAAGGCATTGAATTTTATAGGAATCAGTTGGTTGACGGTCAAAGTTTGTGATACCTCGAACTTCGTGCCCAACCTCGAAGAACGCGGGTTACCTCGAAGACCGTGTGCGTTCCCTCGAAAGCCGTGCATGGGTTACCTCGAAGACCATGTGCGCTCCCTCGAAGGCCGTATCCAACAGTTAGAAATAAAATACAAGAGGTTTAAATATAATTTAAAGTAATGGGTAAAATATTAAAATAGAAGAGGGTTTTTTTTATATTGTTGGAGCTCCTAAGTAGGAGCTTGTTGGAGCTCCATAAAAGAAGGAGTGCCTCCCAATGCTTAATTTTTTAATTTTTTATTCTAAAATGCTTGAGAGATCTTGAGAACTTGTTGACTAGGACTCCCAACTGGGAGCTTGATGCACTTGCTCTAATGACTCTCTAGTAGCTTTGAATTAAAAGGAATAAAAGAAAATGGCCACAAACTCCTCATGAGAAAAGTCATATGTGCAATCTAACATTGTACGATGTTCCTCAATTTTTTTTAATAAAGTTTGTACCTATTATAACTAACTCTAAATATTCTACTACCTAATATACCATAAGGTACCGTTTGGCAAAGGGTTAAGTGAGAGGTTAAGGAGACTTAACCCCTTCTTAACCCGTCAAACACAAAAAATCTATACAAGGATTAAAGTGAGTTAACATTTCATAATTTGCCAAACATAAAAAATATAGAAGGGTTAAGCTAACCCCTCTAGAGGGATTAAAATAAGTTAACCCCTCAAAATGAGGGGTTTAATAATACTCCTATTTAGAAAGATTAAGAGTTAACCCCTCTTTAACCCCTCTTACTTAACTCTTTGCCAAACGGGATCACTAATATAAAATGTCCAATTCATTAGTAACTAATTTAGATATGGAGTTTATGTGTCCACATGGCTACTGAATTTATGCTAAGAAGACGTTATTTGAGAGAAGAAACTAAACGTATAGACAAGGACAACTTAAAACTTTATAATGCACACTAATTGGTCAGTAAGACGTGCCAATACTCAAGCTCATGGCCACCTAAACGTTATAATTTAATCCTTCCTTCGCGTTATAATCATCTATAAATTGATCCTTCCTCCAAAGCATTTTCACACAAATCAAATTCATCAATATCCAACAAGTGTACTCATTTAGGAGATTTGAGATGGCTTCCCAAGTTATTCTAGGAATCACCATTCTTGCTTTAGCTCTGGTCCAAGCATTTGCTTATGATCCTAGCCCTCTGCAGGATTTTTGCGTCGCTGACACGAAATCAAAAGGTTGATTACATTCTCTTAATTATTATTATCATCATCATTATGTAAGATTAACACTACTGACCAGATATTAATGTTTATATTTATCTAGCAAGAATAACAAAATAAGAAACATAGATATTATCTTTTTTTTCTAAGTTCTGTTTTATGTATTCCCCCCAACCCCCCAAACAAAAAAAAAACATACCCGGGAATATGTTTATGCAGTGGCGGAGCCACATGCATCTTGCCCTGAGCAGCTGCCCAGGGCAAGAAAATGAAAATATATATATAGCGTGTAGTAGTTTTTCAGCAAAAGTTTACATGTGGCTCCGATAAAGTTTTTCAGCAAGGCCAAACAAACTCAAATCTATGCAGTAAGGCCAAACAGACTAAACTCTTTGAGTTAAAGAGACATAACATTAACAAGCATGGTACTTCCTCTTGCTCGACACAATCCCCTTATTTTCCGCCCAGGGCAAAAAATAATCCTGGCTACACCATTGTGTTTATGTATTCTTTGTTGTCCTCATTTAGTTTATACCCTTATTAAGGATAGTGTCAGAATATATTCTGTTTCTAACCGTCCAATTCCATACTAGATAAATCTACATACTTGTTTTACTATTTGTCTGGCCTATGATCATTAACGGAATTATTAACGTAGCTTTCAAACCTTATGAAAGTAGCTAATTTCACTCCTAACAAAAAAATGTAAAACTTCTCAGTTAGTGATTATTTTGTGCATGGATTAAACGTACAGAAAAATGTTCCAAATTTTGTTTACCAACAGTCTATCTATAGAAATTTTCGTGTAATATATAGTTCGGATATTCTTATCCAATTCATGTGCAAATCTAAGCTGTATGCAATCTTCAATTAGGTCCTTTCCCTTGTTCCAAAGTAAAAGTAATTGCTAGTTCATTACTCTAATCAAATTTGTTAATGTTATGCAAGAGTGATTAAAAATCATGATCTCTCCTCTTTGTGTTGCAGTAATTGTTAACGGCTTTGTGTGCAAAGACCCGAAAACTGTATGCTCCGATGACTTCTTCTTCCCGGGACTCCTCAACGACGTCCGCCGCAACACCAACAACCGCGTCGGCTCCAACGTGACCCAAGTGGCCGCAGACGTCTTCCCAGGCCTCAACACGCTCGGCATCTCCCTAGCCCGCATTGACTACGCTCCCTACGGTGGCCTCAACCCTCCCCACAAGCACCCTCGTGCCACCGAGGTCCTCACCGTCATCGAGGGCACTCTCCACGTCGGCTTCATCGCGTCCAACCCCGCCAACCGATTTTTCCAGAAAGTTCTGCAGAAGGGTGATGTCTTTGTGTTTCCGTTTGGTATGATTCACTTCCAGATGAATCTAGGGAAGACGCCGGCGGTTGCCCTGTCGGCGCTGAGCAGTCAGAATCCAGGGGTGATTACGATTGCGAACGCGGTGTTCGGGTCGAACCCGAGGGTGTCGAAGGAGGTGCTGAAGAGGGCGTTTCAGGTGGGCGATAATGTGGTGGCGCAACTCATGGCTCAGTTCAAATAGGAGGAATACATGTACCGGCGGGTGAATTAAAGCTTAGTCATCGGTGTGATTTGAATTGAGTAAATAAGCATGATGTACGGGGTGCTTTTTGCACACGTCAACAATAAAGATTTGTATGTGTATTTGTCACAGTCGAAGTTATGAATTCAGTGTGGGTTTTTACATTATGAAAACTTTTGCATCTTGCAGGAAACTTAGATTTGTTAATAAGTTATTAAATAAGAAATATTGTTATTATTATTTATCGGTTGATAAAAAGGCTAATAATTTGTACGTGTGTGTACATGTAGATGTAGGCAGCTATATAAAAATGAAACTATGAGAGAATGCAAAAATGCTTGGTTAGCTATATATAGTTGATATTTTGCCTACGAAGTAAAGTTTGAATTTTGACATTTTCACCGATTACATGTAATAGTTAGTCTTTTCTACTGTAACTTGAAAATTCTCCCCTCCACAACATGTGCATATACTTTCTTCTCTTAATAAAACGGAATAAGTCTATTCTTTAAAAAGAAAATAAAATAAAGAACATACATATTTTGCTTAATTGAGAGCTACGCATCTGATGTATAATTCAATATTCAAAGGCATTTTGTGTGATTGTCAAAGAATGTGATAAGTCCATTCTGATTTTTTTAAAAACAAATGATGGGAAATGTCTACAAGAGAAGAAGTAAAAAGAATTTGACTAGTAAACTTCTTGAAATATATTAACGAATCTTTGATTGTATGGCATAGTCTTGATTCATAAAATCACTAATAGATGTGGATAAGATCATTTGTTAGTAGGTTAACGATCAACATTTGATTAATAAACTGGCAAACTAACCTCTGATTCCCTCCTAACTTCGGAGAAATTAAGTAAAAGAAGTAAAATTAATAATAGATGATTATTCTGTCATGTTGATATTATTGTTAGTAGTGGGTTTAGTCTCACGACAGTTATAAGAGCACACATCACCCTCCTCCATCTCTCTCTCTCTCCCCCCCTACACACACACACACACACACACACACACACACATTCAATACTTAATCTAAGGAAAATTTACTCCAAGACTCTCTCTCTCTCCTTTAACATGGTACCAGAGCGAGGTTAATCTTTTTTGCCAAATTTTGGCCTCGTCGCATTGTTGCCTCTTCGTTGTCGCCTTCGTGCTTGCCGCATCGTGGCCTCCGTGGCAGCCGTCTCTCAGCCTCACACGAACGTCATCGTCATTTCACATTCAGTAACAACATCACCATTTCAAGACCGTCTCTTGGTCTCAAACTAACGGCATCGACATTTCATATTTAGTAACGATATCGTCGTTTCAAGACCGTCTCTTCGTCTCAAACGGTATCACCATTCAATCCATCTCGACGTCTCAACGTCTTAACATTGGCATTGATCTCTCGTGGATTTCTTTTTTTGGGCCTCCCTTGCATTGTAACTTAGTTGTGGGCCTTTCCAACATTGTGTTACACTTAAATAGGCGTTTCCTACACAACATTGTTGTTAATATGGCTCCTTCAAAAAAGATCCATAAACCACCTCAGCCCCTCATTGATCAAAGTGATTGGGCGGGGTGGTCCACCATTGTTACAAATGTCTTGCATGGTGCTGGTCTGCTTGATCATCTCACCAGTTCGGGACCAGTTCCACCGTCCATCAGCACTGTTGCTTCCTCCAGTACTATTACATCTGGCAGTGGTGATACCGATCTTCAAACCTCGCATGCTCTCTATTCAAGGAGAGTTTGGACTGGCAGTTGCAGGAATTTCATGTCATTGACTATCTCACTCATTGTGTTGGCTCTGGTCTCACCGTTGAGATTGGCTCGCTTCCCTCTGCTTGGGCCATGTGGAGTCGTATCACTGAGCACTTCACAGAGTGCTCCGGTGCACAGGAGGCATATCTTCTGCAACGCGTTGCTATACAACATAATGGTAGTTCCTCTCTGCGGTCTTATTTTGGTCAAATGCAACCCTATTGGATAGAATTACACTCTATGCTTCCTAGACATGATTCCACGTACGAAGTCTGGCTAGCCTGGTATGAACGGTACGAGGTGCATCAATTGTTTTAGTCCTTCTTGAATATTCAACTATGGCTGATCAACTACTTTATCAACATTAAATTCAGACTTTGGCTTCGGTTATGGGAGCTCTCACTGTGTATGAGACACGACAGCAGACCGCACAACTTAATTTGACAACAGATGCTCCTGCCTCTTCACTCGATATTGTTCTGTCTGTACTAGTCACTGCTTCTATTATGAATCATACTTCTCAACGGGCTCGATCTAAGCTTTTTTGCACATATTGCAAAGGAGGGACACCGCATTGAGACATGCTTCAAGCTTCATCCTGAGTTACATTTCCCAGGTACCGATCATGGTCAGCAGCCCCCTCAGTCTCAACCCCCTCACACACCAGGATTGTTGGTCAATGCTACACCATCTACCACTTCTGATGCTACTATTCAAGCTATTAAAAATCTTCGCCGTCAACTTGATGCTCTTTAGCATACCACTTCTACATCACTATATGGCTTTACTAACTCATTGACTGCACAAGTCTCTGGTCTGAATGATCTCGGGATTTTTTACTCTGGCTCTTCCTTTTATATGACTCGTAATGTCTCACTTTTATCCTCATCTTCACTTTATCTTCTCTTCCCACTATCTACACGGTTGCTGGACAACCATTGTCTATCACTCAGTATGGCTCTATCACCCCCATAAAATGACCCATCTGGTCGTCTAAAACTTGGCCCCGTCTATGTGGCTCCTCAATTATGCTTGAATTTAATTTCTATTAGTTTTTGATGTATGGCTGGCTTACTTATCTCATTTTTTTCTAATACTTGTATTGTGCAGGATCCACAGATGGGAAAGACTGTTGGGGCTGGTCGTAGGAGGCACAAGCTATATTTTCTGAAATATCTTCACCTTCCAGAGTCCATACGTCCACATTCTCTTGTTGTTTCTGTTTGTCCATCAAAACCTTCTATCTCACTTTCCATCAATTTATGACATAAACGACTTGGTCATTTATCCAATAAAAGACTGGAGAGTCTTATCTAATTCGGAGTACTTGGTCCTGTGTCATCTAGTTCTCGTATTGAGTCATATATTGGTTGTAAATTGGATAAATTTACTACTCTACTATTTCCAACCAGTACATCTGTCTCCACTTCCTTATTCGATTTAGTCCATTTCGATATTTAGGGGTCAGCTCCTCTACCTTCTTCATTTGGCTATTTATATTATGTTAGTTTTATCGATGATTTCTCTTATATACATGAGTCTATTTACTTAAAAATCGCTCTGAGGTACCTACTGTGTATCAAGCCTTCACTGCTATGATCTTCACACAATGGAAAGCTCGTATTAAAGTTGTTCGATCTGACTGTGCCAAAGAGTATTTATCTTCTACCATGAGCTCTATCATGACCTCTCATAGGACTATTTTTCAATAGTCATGTCCTTTCACTCATGAGCAGAATGCTATTGTTAAACACAAACATCGCCATATCCTCGATACCGCTTGATCCATTCTCATTTCTTACTCTGTTCCTCGTCATTTTTAGGCTGAGTCCATTATAATTGTTGTTCACGTCATTAATATCTATATTTAGTTCTATTTTCGGTGCTACTCCTCATAGTCGTGTATATACTCATACTCCTCGCTATGATCTGGCTCACGTCTTTAGTTGTCGATGTTTTATTTTTCTGCCATCTCACGAACGTGATAAATTATCTCCTAGAGTTGTTCCCTGTGTTTATTTAGGAATTAGTTAGGAACACCGAGGTTATCGTTGTTATGATCTTGCATCTCGTCGGGTTCATATATCTAGACACGTTCAGTTATAGAGGATTCTCCATATTACTCTGGTTCTGATAACTTTAATTTCCTCCACACTGCTGATCGTTCTTCACCACCAGCTGCACTACCCATTTCCTTGCCTCGGTTCTCCTTTCGAGATCTTCTTGACATCTCTTCATCTCCTTCTATTGAATCTCCCTCACCTGAGCCTTCTCATACAACATCTATTCCCCTAGCTCCCTCTCCCTCGAACACGGTGCCCACTACCAAAAATATTACTGACCTCCACGCACCTGCACCAGCATGTCCCCCACCTAAGGTTCCTCTTTCTCTTTGTCGAGGCAAACGACCACATATCTTGCCTAAATGGTATGCTTTGGTTACTTCTTATTCACCTATCTTTCATAATTTTCTTACTGTCATTCATACTACTATTGAGCCAAAGTCCTTTCAAGAGGCAGTTCAATTTCCAGACTGGCGACAGACTATGACTGAGGAATTATTGGCCTTTCAGTAAACACACACATGGGATGTTGTTCCTTGTCCTCGTGGCGTCTCTCTAGTTGACAGTAAATAGGTTTATAAGATCAAGTATCATCCTTATTGCACCATTGAATGTCGGAAGGTCTGTTTAGTGGCTTGAGGTTTCACTCGATAATAGGGTATTGATTATGAGGAGACCTTTGCTCCTGTTGCTTAAATGTCCACCGTTCGTACTCTCCTTGTAGTTGTTGTTGCTGCTCATCGTTGGCCCATATATCAGATGGATGTTAAGAATGCTTTTCTTCATGGCTCTTTATCTTAGACTGTGTATATACAACTGCCTCCATAGTATAATATTCCTCCACGATATGCATGTCTCCTTCGGCGTGCTGTTTATGGTCTCAAGCAGTCATCCCGCGCTTGGTTTGAGTGTTTTTGTGATGTCGTGCTCAAGGCAGGCTTTATGGGAAGTCATCAAGATGCTTCTCTGTTCGTTCGCACTACATCATGCAGCAGAGTTTTATTACTCCTTTATGTAGATGATATGATCATTACAGGTGATGATGTTGCTAGTACATATTATGCAAAATCTACATTGCAACAACAGTTCCACATGAAGTATCTTGGATCTCTTCACTGTTTTCTTGGTCTAGAAACTTCTCAGGGCCCACGGGGAGTACTACTGTCTAAACAAAAGTATCTCTTGGATATTCTAGCTCGTGCTCAGCTAACTGACGATGCAACTATCAATACTCTACTTCAACAGAATGTCAAACTTCGCTCTACTAATGGTGAGCCTCTATCTGATCCTATCTAATACCGACATCTTGATGGCTAGTTAGTCTATTTGTGCATCTCTTGACCAGATATCTCTTATTACGGATTCTTCGGTATCTCCTGGGCACTAGTACTCGCTCTCTTTTGTTTCCTGCTACATTCGATTTAGCTCTTCGTGCATATTCTGATGCTGATTGAGCTGGTGATCCAACTACCAGGAAGTCTACCACATGTTATTGTATATTTTTTGGTGATTCCCTTATTTCCTGGTAGAGTAAGAAACAAGATGTTATTGTTATTTCCAGCACCGAGGCAGAGTATCGTACAATATCCATAAGAGCTAAAGAGTTTATTCATCTTCGTCGTCTTCTTATTGATTTTGGTATTTCTATTCCGACTCCTACTCCTCTCTACTGTGATAATAAGAGTGTCATCCATATTGCCAATAATCTAGTATTTTATGAGAAGACCAAACATATTGAGATCAACACTCATTTTGTTCGTCAACAAGTTATCAAGGATAAGACAATTCAACTTCCTCATGTCTCATCCGCCGATGAGCTTGTAGATTTCTTCACGAAAGCCTTACTTGTCCATTGATTCCAGTTTTTTGTATGCAAACTCACTTTGTTTGATCCAACATGAGTTTGAGTGGGGGGCTGTTTATATTAGGTTTAGTCTCACATTGGTTATGACAGCACACATCATCCTCCTCTATTTGTATATATATGTGTGTACACATTCAATACAAAAATTGAGGGAATTTTACCCCAAGACTCTCTCTCTCTCTCTCTCTCTCTCTCTCTCTCTCTCTCTCATCAGGGATCTCAATGTTAATGGATAAAAAGTAACTTATGTATTTGTATCTTTTACCTACTTTTATTTATATCTTTTGTCCCCTCCCCCCAAAATTATTATGGCGTGCTGGTGTGAACAGAGTTGTATCTCTCTAGATAAGGCTTAATTCCCCCCTCAATGAGAGTTCTTTTTTATAACCGTTCGATGGCGAGAGAAACATATTATAAGAGTTATACATGAAACATTAGCTCAAACTTAATTTGAAAAGTAACTTACAACAATCATTTGAATTTGTTAGCAACATAGAACACTGAACTATTGAAGAAGAACAATGAAACAAACAATTGTTCTAGTTAAAACAGACAAGACCAGAGAAAGTACTCAGTGAATTATCCTTGATATGCAAATAGGTTATCATCATAACATTCTGAACTGTAATAACGAAGCTGAGAGTACATGTAATTTCATAATGTTATTGAACCTTTGGGTCGTAAGGCATAGAAAATAAAACTGCCAATACTTGAATGGATATTATCATCACGAAGTACATGAATTACAAGATGGGTCCTTTCCATTAGGCCCTGATGTAACGACAAAAATGTGTTATAAAAATCAATTACATATAATATCAGAGTACAACAAAACTAATTTTAGGAGGGTGTTTGGCAACGGGTTAGTGCAGGGGCTACAAGAGTTTAATCCCTTTTTAACCTTCCAAACAAAAATAAGGTTGTTTGTTAAATTTGATCTCTTGAAATTTTGGTGGGGAAAACATTGTGTGTACGAGGAAGGAATAATAGCAACCATATTTCCTATTTAGATGGGCGATCTGTTAATGATGTAGATGACTCTTCTCAGACTCTTGTCCACAAAGGAGAGGTGAACAACAAGAAGAAGAGAATGAGTTTTTCTGAAGCCGATGAGATACTTGAAGATTTTTTGTCAAGGGAGGATATGTTGGGTATCAACTCAAACTCCAAGTTAGGATTGTGTTTTTGATTCTTTGTATAACTTCATGAGAATTAGATAGGGTTAGAGATCTATCATGATTAGGAGTTTAGGTTTCATCATGATTAGGAATTTGAATTCTATTCTAATTAGGAAGTTAGGCTAGAGATAGGATTTTGGTTTTCCTATATATATTCTTCTATTGTTGTAATAAAAGATGTCTACAATGTTTACATAGTCTATAACATATTAATGTAGAATTTGCATTAAAAAACCAATGTTTTGAGAAAAATCACAAATATACGTGTGTGTAATATTGAGCTTGAAGAATTGCACACAATATATAATGTTTTGAGAAAAATCACAAATATACGTGTGTGTAATATTGAGCTTGAAGAATTGCACACAATATATATAAAAACCCTATACTAAATATACCCAAGTGGAATGAGAAGCTTGCTTCCTTGAATCTTTAACTTGATTATAGCTTCATTTCAGATATTATCAACCTGGATATAACACAAACAACAAATAAAAACTAGAACCAATATTAGTCATAAATATTGTTTGTTAAATCATCAAAACAAAAATGCCAATAATCTCCCACTTTTTTATGATGACAAACAAACAATTTTCCAATACATATAAAAACAATAAAGCTCATAAAAATAATAGTATATACTCACATTATTCTCCCCTTTTGGCAACATCAAAATAGGGATATCAAAGAATTAGGAAAAGTGAGAGCTCCCCCTACCTATATGCATGGGTGAGTATAAATACAAAATGGGATTGCTCCCCTTGTATAAATGCCACATGAAAACATGGCTGTTAGCCCTTATGTTTTGATGATGTTTTACAACCATCATTATTGGTACTAATTACTTGTTGAGTGATATTGTAGTTAATATATATATCAAGCTTGTTAGTATCACTTATGGAGGATTAGATGGAATATGAGCTACAACGATGATATCCAAAGGAGGAGGAGGCATAGTGATGACGCAATGTTTATTCAAGAACAATAAATGCAATGAGAAGTTTCAACAACTCAAGCTATATCAAGACTCAAAGAATTGTAATTTTATGTGAGGATATTAGCTAGTTTTTCTTTTCTCTCTAGTACTAGAATGTAGGGAAGTAGTTATAGATTTTATTTGAAGCTATTGGGATATCACACACACGTTTTCATACTTATATTTTTGAGCGTTTTGACAAAATATCATTTTTCACAAGTATAAGGACCTATTCGCAAAATTTCTTTTCTAAACAATTTGTTTTTAGTGTTCAAAACAATTTACAAAGTTAGACAATTTTTGGAAGTCATTTGAATATTTTTATGGATTTTTAAAGAGTCAAAAACAGGTTTTAAAAATAGTGTCAGCATGTATTAGTTCGCGGTCGACCTCCACGGTCGACCACGCCTGTGTTCTTTTTCTGAGTGCGTAGCAGAAACTTTTATGGTCGACCGTCACGGTCGACCGTCAGCTTGAAAGTTCCCACGGTCGACCGTCACGATCGACCATAAAAGTCTCTGGAAATTTCTGAGTTTCAAAAGTGGCTCACGGTTGATCGCGAGATTTTCACGGTCGACTGCCGCTTACTCCAACGGACGTTTTTAGTACAGATTTGCGAAATCATTTCTTACGGGTTTAAGGGGATCTGGGTATGGGTTTTAGCACCTGATCTTTTTCCTATTTAAACTCTCATACCCCTCTTCTTTCAAGTGCTCTTGTCCATTTGAAAAATCCTGCTGATTTTTTTCCTATTTAAACTCTCATACCCCTCTTCTCTCAAGTGCTCTTGTCCATTTGAAAAATCATGCAATCTTGTTTTACTGTTTTTAAAAGAGCCCTAAACTTTTAAATCTGTTTTCTCTCTGTTTTCAAGTTCACATCCCAGCTTCAATGTAATCTTTCTCTTTGCCATAGGGACATTGTAAAGAGAGAGTTTTTTACACCATTACTACTATTGTGAGCTTGATCTTGTGGAGATCGTTGTGTAGAAGAAGTTCTGGCTTCCAAACCGGGTTGTGTAGTGGATTCTCCTCGAGAGTGGGAAGCGGGGACGTAGGTCAGCGGATCGAACCTCGTTAACACATCGCACGTTATTTGGATAACGATTTTAACTCTATCTCATTTATCTTAGTTGTTCATTATTGTGGTGTGTTGTTTGTCTTATTTTTATTGCACAATTATAGCCTTAAGACCCTAATCACCCCCCTCTAGGGTCCAACAACTATATCTCCATCTACATTAACATCATCATATGGGGTAACTTCATAATCCCTCAAGAGAACTGATGGTTGGCGATTTTTTCTTGGTCTTTTAACTTTTATTATAACTTGTGGCGCTAGAGCTTCTGGAGCAATAGCTGGTGGTGCTTCTTTAGTTGTAATTGGGACACCATTTTACGAATATCAAGAAGAGTACGCCATGAATTATTGTGCTTCTAGATCCCAATTCCAAGCTTGTTTTTCAGTGAACACAACATCTCTACTCACGATCATTTTTTGTAATATGGTTGTAGAGATTATAGCCTATGCGGCCTTGTAGCCAATAAAAACTGTCTTCTCACCTCTGTCATCAAGTTTTTTTCCTTCTTTCTGCCAAACATAAGCATAAGCAATGGAGTAGAACACTTTGAGCAGCTCTACACTTAGCTTATAACCAGTCCAAGCCTTTTCAGGAATGAGATTATCTATGCTCTTTACCGGTGATTTCTTCAATAAATAAATGGTGCATGAGATAGCTTCACCCTGGAAAGAATTCGACATATCTTTGGCTCTTAGCATGCTTCTCGCCATGTCAAGTATGGTCTTCTTTTCTCTTTCAACAATGCCATTATGTTGAGTTGTGTAGGAAAAAGTGACATCACGCTTTATTTCTTATTTTGCACAATGCTTATTGAACTCATTAGAAGTATATTCACCTCCATCATCTATTCATAACACTTTGATAAAGTGATCGCTTTGCTTCTCAATAGGGCTTTTGTAAAGCTCTTGAAACAATTAAAATTTTTAGAAGTTAGACCCCAAATCTTCATATTTGTTTGTAAGGTTTTATTCAAAACAATTTAATAGATTTGGGCGTCCTATTTAAAACAACTTAATGGTTCTTCTTCTTTTTTTTCTTTTTTTTTCGTGTGGTGGGGTGAGGTGGGGGAGTCTAATTTAGAAGTATTAAAATTTAGGGGTCTACTGTAGAAATAACAAAAAGTTGGGGTTCTAATATGACAAAACCCTATTCATCGGTTATACCCATTTAGCTATTTTTTTGTGTTTTAATATATTGGCAGAATTCGATGCTAGGGTTAGTGCTTGCGACTCAGCATTTTGGGAACCCTTTGACTGCAGTCCCTTGTGCTGTTTCAAGCATTCGTCACACAATCTATGGCAGAGCTTTGGCCGGAATTTGGCCACGCATGCCAACGACGGACGAGTGAAGATTTTGCTTGAGCTTATAAGAGAGAACAAGCAGTTGCCAGGATATTCTAATTATTTCGGTTCTGATATCAAATGAGTTGAGACTTGAGAGTTCTGACATTGGGCATCACGGCCATTTCTTGTATGAATTTGAACGGGTTTTACATCTCCCTGAGCTGTAAATGTAAAGGGTATTCTCTGTACTCAAATGAGTTTGTCTACTTGTGAGATGGTTTTTTTTTTTGTTCAATGAACTGTAAATTTTATTCATCTCCCAAAATGAACATGTAAGGTATTACAAAGAACCAGAAAAACCTGGAAACAAAAAGAAAATTACAAATTTCCAAGTAGTTCTTTCATATGCACATATGAACTATCATTTAGGACTTTATATGTTATGAGCTTGATCTTGTGGAGATCAACTGTGTGGGAGTTAGATCTTGTGGTGATCAACTGTGTAGTTTTGAGATCTTGTGGAGATCGTTATGTAGAAGAAGTTCCGACTTTCAAACCGGGTTGTGTAGTGGATTCTCCTCGAGAGTGCGGAGCAGGGACGTAGGTCAGCAGGCTGATCCTTGTTAACACATCACGCATCACTTGGATAAAGATTTCTAACTCTATCTCTTTTATCTTAGTTGTTCATTGTTGTGGTGTATTACTTGTCTTATTTTTATTGCACAATTATAGCCTTAAGACCCTAATCACCCCCCCTCTAGGGTCCAACAATTAGTATCAGAGCTTAGTCTCTATATTAGTTTTTAGTCTAACCACCTTAGAGAAAAGATCTTATGGAGGCTTCAATGAATAAGCATATGTTAGAGGGACAATCCACCACTAGACCATCTCTTTTCACCGGTAGTAATTTTGCTTATTGGACGGCTAGAATGAGGATTTATCTTCGTTGCATTGATCTTGATATTCTAGAACTCATAGAGAAGAAATATGTAGAAAAATCCAAAGTTGGGAACATGACCGATGGAGAAAGGCACCAAGCTAATCTCAATGCAAAGGCCATGAACGCCTTAATTTGCAATCTTTCCCCCAATGAGTATAATAGGGTTTCTACGTGTGCAACCGCATACGAAATATGGGTGAAATTATGTATTACACAAGAAGGAATCCCCAAGTTAAGGAATCCAAAATCAGTGGGCTTATGCATGAATATGAGTTATTTAAGATACTTTCTAATGAATCCATTGATGCTATGTTTTCTCGCTTTACTAACATAATCAATGAATTGCATGGTCTTGATAAGAAATTAACTATCCAAAAGAAGAACTACAAGATCCTTCATTCATTGACTCCGGTATAGGAACCCAAAGCTACAGCCATAGAGGAAGCTCATGATCTCACCACTCTAGCCCTCGATGGCCTCATCGGCAAGCTTAAGGTTCATGAGAAGAAGCTCAAGGGAAATGAGAAGGAGGAAGTGCCCCCACAGGAAGTTGAGGAGCCATCACCAAAAATGAATACCATAGCTCTCAAAGGAGCTAGTGATAACTCATCATCATCATCGGATAGTGAAGTTGATTTTTCTAGAGAAGTGGCTCACCTCTCTAGAAGAATATCTAGACTCATTAAAATAAACAAGAAGTTTAATCCCCGATCTAGCAACAAATTTTTTTCACGTGTAGGAAAGTGCTTTGAATGCAATGAACCAGGTCATATCGCTAAAGATTACCCCAAGCTTAAGGAGAAATACTTGAAGTACAAGAAGAACAAAGCCATGTATGCCGGATGGGAGGAATCCAAACCAAGCGATTCAAATAGCAATGAAGAAGGAGCTAAGATTGCTCTTCATGATCCTAACATTTGCTTTATGGCTTATGAAAAGGAGGTAGTTTCCGACACCGAAAGTGAATCCTTTTATATGCAATGTGATCTAGCTACCGCATTAGAAGAATTAAACATTGAGTTTAAAAGGACGTCAAAAGAATTTTCTTCCTTTAAAAAATTGCATGTTTCTTGTGATTTAAAACTTGAACAACTACAAACATCTCTTGCTTTAAAAGATGAATTGCTAGGGGATCTTGATTTTAAAAACAAACAATTAAGATCCAAGATTGAAAGACTTGAAATTGAGAGTGGTAGGATTAGACCCACTCATGTTTATGTTAATTACTATCATCATGAGAGAAATAGATTTCATAGATCTCATGCCTCTACACACAAGAGAAATTTTGTGTGCACATATTACATGAAACATGATCATATTTCTACTCATTGTAGGATTAAAGACAATCATGATTTTTATGGAATGACATGGGTACCCAAAGCAACCAAGCTTACTAACCACCAAGGACTCAAGATTTGGGTATCTAAAGTTACTACACCTTCATCTCTTATAGGGAACATCATGAACACGACGTAGAGAGATGTGGTACCTTGATAGTGGTTGCTCACATCATATGACAGGCAACAAAGAGCTATTTGCAACCCTATCAAGGATTGAAGGAGGTAACATCTCCTTCGGTGGTGGTGAGAAAGGTAAAATCATAGGTATTGGATGCATTGTAAGACACCTTCTCCCGTAATAGAAGATGTTTATTTGGTTAGTGGCTTGAATCACAATCTTCTTAGCATTAGCCAATTGAGTGATAAACGTTTTGATATTTGTTTTAAACCGGACAAATGCATTATTAGCTCAAATGGAAAAACTATTTTTGTTGCTAATAGAAAATCTAATGTATACATTTTTAAGATGAATGAACTTATAGATCAAGATGTTAAGTGCCTTGCGACGGTTGATGAAAACCCTTGGATTTGGCATAAGAGGCTTGGACATGCGAACATGGAATTGATATCCAAATTGTCCAAGAGGAATCTTGTAAAAGGGTTACCAAACCTGTATTTCATCAAAGATACCATTTGTGAAGATTGTGCTAAAGGTAAACAAACTAAGTTTACCTTCAAATCCATCAATGATGTATCAACTTCTAAACCCTTGCAATTACTTAATCTTAATTTATTTGGTCCTATGCGTGTTACCTCTCTTGGAAGCAAACACTATGTTTTTGTTATCATTAATGATTTTTCTCGTTTTACATGAACAATCTTTCTTGCAAGTAAAGATGAATGTTTTAAAGAATTTTCGAATCATGTTAAAAGAATTGAAAATGAAAAAGAGTTGAAAGTTGTTAAAATAAGAAGTGGTCATGGTGGTGAATTTCAAAATAATTTTTTCTATGATTTTTGTGCACATCGTGGTATAACTCATGTGTTTTCCGTTCCAAGAACACCACAACAAAATGGTGTTATTGAACAGAAAAATCACACCATACAAGAGATGGCACGAACCATGTTAAATTCTTTTGATTTGCCTAAGTATTTTTGGGCGGAAGCCGTCAATATGGCTTGTCATGTTTTAAATCGTGTTTTGATTAGACCTAAGCTTAAGAAAACTCCTTATGAACTATTTTATGGCAAAACTCCTTTTATTGGATATTTTCGCATCTTTGGTTGTAAATGTTTTATTTTAAATACAAAAGATCACCATGATAAATTTAATTCTAAAATTAATGTTGGTATTTTCTTAGGATATGCACCTCGGAGTAAGGCTTATAGGATCTTCAACAAACGAACTCTTGTTGTTGAAGAATCTATAAACGTTACTTTTGATGAGACTAATATTGGTTTACAAGTTGATTTGCCAAGGAAAGATGATGATGATGTTGAGGGAGTAATGGAATTCTTGCAAATAAATGAAACACCCTCAATAGATGTTCAAAAGGATGGGGATAGCAACAACATTCAAGAGCAAGAACAAGAAGAGCTCTCCAAAGCATGGAAATTTGCACCAAATCATCCAAAGGAGCAAATCATTGGGAATCCTTCACAAGGGGTTCTAACTCGCTCAAAGGCTTGGAGTGACTATGGTAATGTTGCCTTCTTATCTCAAATAGAACCTAAAAAGATTAATGATGCTTTAAAGGATGAATTTTGGGTTTTAGCTATGCATGATGAACTAAATAATTTTCGAAGAAATGATGTTTGTAAACTAGTTCCTAGACCTAACAATGCTAGTGTAATTGGAACAAAATGGGTTTTTAGAAACAAACTTGATGAACATGACATTGTAACAAGAAATAAAGCTCGTTTGGTTTCCCAAGGTACAATCAAGAGAAGGACATAGACTATGATGAAACATTTGCACCGATTGCAAGGTTAGAATCAATTAGGATATTTTTAGCATTTGCAAGCTTTAAAGATTTCAAATAATTTCAAATGGATGTTAAAAGTGCATTTCTAAATGGTTTTATAGAAGAGGAAGTATATGTTGAGCAACCCCCTGGTTTTATGGATCATGCATTTTCTAATCATGTTTACCGAGTTCAAAAAGCTTTATATGGGTTAAAACAAGCTCCTAGAGCTTGGTATGCTCGCCTCTCTAGTTTTCTTCTTGAAAATAGTTTTTTTTGTGAGAAAAAGAAAAAATGATTTCATTTTAGTTCAAATATAAGTTGATGATATTATTTTTGGTGCTACTAATGAATCTCTTTGCAAGGATTTTTCTAAAGTTATGCAAGATCATTTTAAGATGAGCATGATGAGAGAGCTCACATTCTTTCTCGGGCTCCAAGTCAAGCAAACTAAGGATGGGATATTCATTTCTCAAAGCAAGTATGCTAGAGAATTGGTGAAGAAATTCAATTTGGAGAATTCTAAGCATGCACCAACTCCCATGAGTACAAGTGTCAAGCTTGATGCAGACGATAGTGGTGAGGATGTGGACCAAACACTATACCGAGGTATGATAGGTAGTCTTCTTTATCTCACCGCTGGTAGACCCGATATCATGTTTAGTGTGTGTGCATGTGCAAGTTTTCAAGCTTCTCCTAAAACATCTCATTTAATTGCGGTTAAAAGAATTATCAAATATGTCAATGGAACAATTGATCTTGGTTTATTTTATCCAAAAAGCACCTCTTTTGATCTTTATGGTTTTTGTGATGCCGACTTTGCCGGATGTAAGGTAGATCACAAGAGTACGAGTGGTACATGTCAATTCTTGGTTAACTCTCTTGTCTCTTGGGCTTCTAAGAAACAAAATTGTGTTGCCTTGTCCACTACGGAAGCAGAATACATTGCCGTCGACTTATATTGTGCCCAAGTTTTATGGATGAAACAAAGTTTGGTTGATTATGACTTGCATTTTCAACATACAAAGAAAACCCAGTTCATCAAATCCATGAATACCACGGGTGCATTAGTCAGCCCAAATGGCATGACAAGAACTCAAAAGACCCATATCGAGTCAAAAAATACGGTTTTAGAAATATCCATTTACCGCACTCACAACTTAAAATAACTAGAACGAAGATCAATTTTTGAGAAATGTTGCGCTCCCCGTAGCTAGTTGAGCAAGTCCTAAATCCTCGATAGTGGATACCTAATCCGAATAGTGTTTATTTGCTTGCTTGGTTAGTGTTTGTCGGAAATTTTGTAATAAGAAAATGAATAAAAGAATTGCGTTTGACTTTATTCTCTCTAACTGTTTAGAAAAAGAATGATTACAATTCTCTCTACTCTCGATTACAATTTGAATTCCTGATTACAAAAGAGAAGAGAATGATCTGGATTCTCTCCTTTGTTTAATTATGGGTTCTTCACGGTGGCTATGAGATACCTCCCTCGAATGCTCGTGTCGAGTTTGCTTCTCGTTGACGATCCAAATATCTATACTCACTGGAACAATGGTTTGATCTTGCTGATAATTCTTGACGAATATTGTAGTTCAGAACGAATAACAAACTCTGATAAAAAGAGTTGTTTGAACTGAAAATGATTCGGTTAATAAGCCAAGTATCTAACGTCTAGATCCCTCAATGGATGTTGATTCCCCAGACAAAATGATTCGGTTAATAAGCCAAGTATCTAACGTCTAGATCCCTCAATGGATGTTGATTCCCCAGACTATGTAAAAAGTTAATTCTTCAACTCTCTCTCTAAGATCCTCTCCAGGAAATCTGATCTCCGCAATCCAAAAAGAGATCCTAACTCTGTTGAGTTTGTTGATATTTATAGGGGGATTAGGGGTGTAACTACCCCCATAATCCGCACCTAAGTAGGGGTTTAGTTACCCCATTAATCGGGTGTAACAACCCATGTAAGCCACTCCTCAAATTGTGGGTGAAGAGCGGTTTTCGAAACTGCCTGGATCGTGTTTGAACTGGTCAGAACTTTGACATGCGTTCTGGCCTAAATTCTGTGTTTGAACGCAGCATCTGGAGGTGCGTTCTGCAGTGATATTGAGCTGCGTTCTTCGATGTTTGAAGGTGCGTTTGACAGCAGTATAGAGCTGCGTTCGATGTCGGTTGGAGCTACGTTGGGCAGCGATGATGAGCTGCGTTGGGCAGCGATGATGAGCTGCGTTGGGCAGCGATGATGAGCTGCGTTGGGCAGCGATGATGAGCTGCGTTGGGCAGCGATGATGAGCTGCGTTGGGCAGCGATGATGAGCTGCGTTTGAGAGCCGCTGAAGCCGCGTTCGAGCTGTGATTGGCAACAATTGGAGCTGCGTTTGAGCTTCTCTGTCTTTATATATGGATGACACCAATGACCAGTAAAGAAGGTCTTATTCGGGCCATTTATGACAATTGAGGCGTCTCAATAACGCCCTATCAACTGCAGATCACGATCTCCACTAAAATTTCATTGCATAGCTTAACCATGTGCTCTTCAGTGTGTCGAATATCATTACACTGCTCATCAGCACCTCTGATAGTTGCTAATATAATATTAATCATGTTGTTGTCGCAGCCATCAAGATCAATCATCTCACATAAGAAGCTGCATTTGCGTTTGCTGTGGTAGGTTGGAGTAGAGCATCTTTGTTGACTTGGGTTTTAACTTGTTTGACTAAGTTCATCGTCTTCAGGGAAGCTGGGCATTTCTGAGCTTAGGACAGATCTGTCGTCATAGATGGAGAGAACCACAAGCCTGTATAAGAAGGACTTTATCCCCAGCTTAGTCAGGAAGACGGTCCTCAGAGGGATTTATCTTCTCTCCTGATCATATCGCCATTACTTGGAATATTAACCCCTTTGAAAGGGTTATTTATGTGATTGGCTGAGGTTGATCACCAGAACGCATGTTCAAATCATGCGTTCGACTGTTGAAACATGAAGGTGCGTTCGGAAGTTCAAACCCCTCTTTTTGAAAACACGAGAATCACGTTTCGGGTGAGATTTTGCCTAAAATCCCGCTTCGATTTGACAGCTACAGCTGTGTATAAATGAGTTATTGAGGTCAAATCAAAAGGTCATTCGACTTTTCCCCTTTTTTGCTCAATTTCTAAACAGGGCTCCTGTTCATCTTCTCCAGCGCTTCAACGGGGGAAAAGATCCGTTCCTAAATACTTCCCCCATCTTCGTCTTCTTCGCCACAGTTGCCATGGGACCTAAGAAGAAAATGGCGTCCAAATCGAAGATCGCCGAAGCTCAGGGTGCTTCTTCAGCTAGAACCTCTGGGGACGATCAAATCCCTGCGCCTTCGTCGCTGGTTTCTTCAACTAATGGTAAGGTTGAACCATTGGGGGTGGTTTCAGCAGATCTCCCTAACCCTTGATTGATGATCTGTATTCCACTCTTAAACCAGCGAGATAATCCTCAGTGTTCAAGAAAACGAATGGGGAGCTCCATCGTTCATAAAATTTCAACGCAGGTTTATATCCTGCGTTTAAAATCTTGGATGTAGGTAGAGTCCCTGCGTTCGGGTCTCCGAACGCAGGTCCGAACCTTGCGTTCAAAATTTTAGAGACCTTGCGTTCAATAGTCCGAACGCAGGTCTAAAGCTTGCGTTCAAAAATTTAGATACGGGTTGAGACCCTGCATTTAATGACCTGGACGCAAGTCTGAGCTTTATATTCTTGAGTTGGACTTTTTCTGACTAACTTTTCTATTTGCAGTATGCTACTCCAAAGAGCCTCTTTCCTTCAACCAATACTTCGGTCATGCAGGAGGTGCGGAGAAGAATACTGTCTTCAGTTTCACCTTTGAATATCCAGTGTTTCAGAACACCCACAAAGAACGGTCGAAGCTCATCACCCAAGCCTTCCCCGAGACTCTTAGATCCTTGATTACGGACGCCAAATTTGAAACTACGGGGCGCGAGATTTTAAAGAAGCCATCCTTCCTATTCAGGGATTCTGTAAAAATGGACCCCAAGCGGATGTCCGGGGGGAATTACAAATGGTTGAAGGTCGTCAACAACCGTCGTCTTTTCCTTCCCAATTTGGAGCGGATGTGGCCGATCTCTTATTATCAGTGCGCTTCTATCCCGTGATCGATGAATTGGGAACTTGTTCAGGACCAAGGCGGTGTTGCTACGGGGCACATCACTCATCGGGGCCCGGATGGTAAATTTTGTCTTGGAGGAACTAGAAGAACCTTTGAGAATTTCGGATTTGAGAGTTCCAATAACGGCCACTCGATATGGCATCCCTCCGAATTACAGCGGACTCTTTGCTATGCTGGAATTCTACAACCCTCACACCGGCACCCTAGAAGAACCTTTGAGAATTTCGGATTTGAGAGTTCCAATAATGGCCACTCGATATGGCATTCCTCCGAATTACAGCGGACTCTTCGCTATGCTGGAATTCTACAACCCTCACACCGGCACCTTTTTCACTCCAGTTGGTGAACTGGGCTTCGCTCTCCACGAAATGTTTGAGATTTCTGGACTGTCTTTTGGAGAATTGCCTTATGAGGAGTTTGTTCCCGCAAGCAGGGAATTAGAGATCCTGAAAAATAGTGCTCCTGAAATCTACGACACTTATTGGGAATTGATGTGCCATTTCCAGATATGTGCGCAAATTACTGGGAAAAGAGCAAGCGGCGTGAAACAAGGACAATGGGCGGAATATCTTTTCCACAATCTGTGGGACAAAGAAGCTGAGGTGACTCGCTTAGCGGCCAGTACCCTTGAGGAGATCACGGAACGTATCAATGACGCAACTTCTCATTATACTTGCGAGGTTGAGGAGGATGTCTTCCCGGCGTTTACCACGTTTGAAAGTTTCCACTATCAGGCAGAAGTCCCAATCTCCGACATGGCTTTGTTCGCTGGTTTTCTAACTCTTTGGTTGAAGCGTTGTGTGGTCCCCACAAGGCCAGTGGATGCTATTACAGTAGAAGTTTTGTATCCCGCCGTTCTATTGGCTTATGGATGACCCTTGAATCTTCTTTCAGCCATGGTATGCTGCTTACAAAGTGGTTTGCGGGAACTGTCTTCCGAATTTATTGCTGTCAAGAAAGTGGATTCCGACGGGAAGACTATCATTCAGACCCCAACCCCTCGAGTACCGATGCCATACATTTATTTGGTATCTTGGTTTGTTTTGCATTGTCCCCCGATAATGACGACTCCTGAATCAAGTGGCACTTCAACTCCTCTTATTCAACAATTAGAAACCTCTGAATGGGCCGGTTGGTATCAAATTAAATTCCGTGAAATATTAAGGCGGGATTATAATTACGAGATTGCTTGCAAGTTTCCCGCTTTCGAGGGCGGCGCGTATGGAGAACTTCATCAAGACACTCCGGGACCGAATTCTTTCACCATGCTTAGCAGGGGTGCCTTTTGGTGGCTCATAAACATTCGTCTGGGCTATCTTATTTTTCGACAAGGGAGGAAATGCTTTATTGAACCATATCAGCCTTATCGTTTTTCTCGGAAATTTGGCTATGATCAGCTCTATGTTGGGAACCCAAAGCCTACTCTTGCGTACACAGGTAATGTATATGAAGGAGCAAGAGCTTGGTACTACTCAGTAGCTGGTTGTACCGGAGCAAAATTCCGACTGCCACATAAGACGCCCAATGCTCGTACTTCTTTGAGTTTTTGCACGTGGTACCAAGCTGCCTCTCAAATTTCAGCTTACAACATGAATACCTCTTGCTTGAAAGCCATCCGCAAATGGTACGCCTCAAGAAGAGTGCCAAAAGGTTCCGCGCCCGTGGTGCTAGCGAATATTTATCGTATGAGAAGTCGATTCCAGAGGACGAACGGCAACAATCACCAGAGCCAATTCAGGAAGAGGTCAGGATGCCGGATACTCGCGAGGTAGAACCTTCAGGAGTTCAAACTCGGAGTAAGAGTGCCACTGGAAAGAGGGCGCTGGGGCCGGTTGAAGAAGCCAAGTATGACAAAATAGCTCGTCGGAAGTTAACGCTTGAACCCCCTGCTTCCAAACTTATGTCGGACGCTCAGAAAGCATGGCGTTCTGAAGAAGAAGAACAAGAATCGACTGCTCTGGAACTCTCGCCTCGACCTAGTCTCCCCACAGTTGGTCCTGCTTTAGGAGTCCCTGATTCTCCTGCTCATTCATTGTATGAAGAAGAGCGTGGAGATGAATCTTTTGCAGGGGGTGCAGATTTTGTCCCTGAAGACACGCTTCATGATACTGCCTCCACTGCCTCTCATGTTGCAGAAGACATAGCTCCTGCCCAAGAACTTCTAGAGGCCGCTCCTGACCAAGGTGGGGGTGATGATGATATGAATGATGATGGAGACCAAGGTGGAGGTGATGAAAATGATGACAACTTGGGTGATGACAGCGATGATCCAGAAGACTGGTATATCCCACCATCATCCTTTTCCGACAAAGCGTCAGCCTACATTCCCCTACCTCTCGCTGGTAAGTGCCGTTTGTTTCAGCTCCACTAATCTTTTCTCTGTATTTAAATAGATTTCTCATACAGATCCTATGATACATGAAGCGAGTACTGTCACCCCTCCTTCGACGCAACAGCTTATACCACCACCAGCTCAGGTGTCAGAGCCACCTCGTTTGGAGACCTCCACAACGGCTCTTCCACCGACGACTTTACTGACAATTTCTCTAGCCTCTACCGAAGTGGTAGACGTTCCAAGGTCATCTCAAATGGGGGAACTGATGGCTTTGCAATCGAGTCCATCTCAGCTGGATATCGGCACTCCTTCACAAGTCACTACACCGAAATCGCCTGCTGGTCTTTTACTTGGCTTAGCATCTTTAGAAGTTTCTGTACCGTCGCCTATTGCTGTTTCGAGCCCCGCAGATGTACCAGATTTTGTCAAGATTTCCCTTGACTACCTGGGAGGGCTTACCAAGAAAATAATTAAGGTTGTGCTAGCTGGACGAGATACTTTTGATACCTGTTTGAACAACCTCAAGCTTGTAGGTGACGTCGACGTTGTTCAGCGCTGCTCTGAAGCTATCTCACGTCTAGAGGGACAACTCAGATTCTTGGAGGCTTTGGGTCGCGCTGATATCCAAGCGCAGATTGCATCTACTTTTGAGGATATTCGAGCTGAAGAACTCAATAAGTATGAAGCCGCTCGACGTCATATAGCTGAGGAAGAGGTTGAGGTTGAACAACTGCAACAGCTACACGCTCAAAAACAAGTTGAGCTGACACTTTCGAACACTTCTCTGAAGAATTTGCGAGATAAGATCGCTGCCGCTGAAGTGGAGATGACTAGGATGAAGGCTCAATTCAAACGAGAAGAATCTATTGTCACTGAGCTCAACGTCAAAAGTGCTGCTTCCCTGGTGAATTACCGTGCCAAAGCTGGTGCTCTAGAAGAGGCTAAGAAGGAGGTAGCTACCATGCTGTCTAGTGAAGACGAACTTCGGAAACGGGCCGAGATGTTGGTTCGGGCCGACCATGAAGAAAATCTGATGAATTGATGAGCCTATTTTTGTATCGTTCTTTTGGTGGGAACAACACTTTTCTTAGGTCACCTTGTTTTCCTTTAAATAAAGGTAGTGCTGCCGTTTGGCTTTTTATTGTTTCTTTTTCATATCATGTTTTGACATGGAACAATGAAATACCAGTTTGATATTGCGACAACAACTATTTATTCCTCTTGTATTATGCTTTTGTCTTAAATACTAGAAGAATCCTGTAAGTGCCAGGAATGTAATATTACCGTGGCACACTTCGTGGTCTTGTCACTCTACTATTAAGAGTCGACAAGTGGAAGATGTTGTGATTGGTGCAAAGTTGAGGACTTATCGTTCTATTGACGAGAGTCGATAAGTTAGAAGTGTCACGATCGGAGCAACTTTGGGGACCTATCACTCTATTGACGAGAGTCGATAAGTTAGAAGTGTTGCGATCGGGGCAACTTTGGGGACCTATCGCTCTATTGACGAGAGTCGATAAGTTAGAAGTGTTGCGATCGGAGCAACTTTGGGGACCTATCGCTCTATTGACGAGAGTTGATAAGTTAGAAGTGTTACGATCAGAGCAACTTTGGGGACCTATCGCTCTATTGACGAGAGTCGATTAGTTAGAAGTGTTGCGATCGGAGCAACTTTGGGGACTTATCGCTCTATTGACGAGAGTTGATAAGTTAGAAGTGTTGCGATCGGAGAAACTTTGGGTACCTATCGCTCTATTGACGAGAGTCGATAAGTTAGAAGTGTTGCGATCAGAGCAACTTTGGGGACCTATCGCTCTATTGACGAGAGTCGATAAGTTAGAAGTGTTGCGATCGGAGCAACTTTGGGGACTTATCGCTCTATTGATGAGAGTCGATAAGTTAGAATTTTTGAGGAAAATAGAGTTCAAACTCTGTAACATAAGAAATATACAAAAGTTTTAAGCTAAAGCAGCACATTTCCTAAGAATTTCAATTCTAGAACTAGGGGTACCCCCTGCGTTCTCGTCCTTGAGTGGGACTGCGTATTTTTGGAAGAATGCATCTCCAGATTATTGCGTTTAGTCTGGCTTTATGGACGCAGGGATTTGTCCCGCGTCTAATCAGAAGTCCAAGCGACTGTAATGATGACGAAGAGACCACACCCGTTAGGCGTCTTGGAACTCTATATCATTTAATTATCTATAAATAGGCTTGATTAGTCACGTCAACAGCCTTAACGTTTAAACTTCGTTCTTGAACTCCTAAACGAGTTTCTTCTTGTTAATTCTTCCACTATTTCATCTCGTCCTCTGGCCATGGCTTCCCAGAAATCTCGCTTGAGTGGAGACGAACAGATGGCGCACCTTCCACCGCCATCGAAGGATGCTTTTGGGTCCACCTCCGGACCGTCGTCGGTGCCTCCGACGCTTGGACATCAAAGTAAGTCTCGCTGTCTTAAGCATTTTTCTTTGATTGATTTTCTTGAAATTCCTTAGATGAGTTCTGGTTGACGATGATGAATATAATTCGTCTCTTCAATCTTGAATGTGAAAAGAATTTCAATGTCTCTTGATGAAAACTGTTCATCTTCTTGACTTTGGATCCTGAAAGAACTTTCTGTGTCCATTGTTGTAAACAAGAATCAGACCCTCCTGTTGAACACATGGAAAAGTTCCTGTGTTTATTGATAAGAACTGCTTAGAATTTGAATGTAAAGCATAACTTTTTGTGTTTGATAATAAGACAAAGGGTCGATCCCTTGATCTTGGACGCAAGTCTAGACTCCTTGCGTTCAAATTGATTTTGACGCAGGTTTGAACTCCTGCGTTCGAATTTAGTTGCCCAAAAGATTTACTGAATTTGTGCTGGCTTTGTTGATAGGTGGGACTTCTGCTGCTGAACCTATTATCGTTTCTGACGATGAAGGAGAAGGAGTGCTCCAAGAGGACGCCCCTCTGATTACACCCCTTGCTATGGTCCCTCCTGGTAAAGTATTCACCCCAGACTTCGAGAGTGTGCACTTCCTCACAGAGCTCCTGGAGAGCATGGTGAAGCAAGCATACCTCATCTCTGAGCAAAGATGGGCCCCATTTTCAGATTTTCTGGATTCGTTCTTTGATGTGATGGACTTGCTTGAGCGTATTAATCGCGACTGGATTGATCACAGCGCCAAGAAGATTCACTTGTTCAGACGCACTGTGGAAACCCTAGAGGAGCTTCAGAGCGCTGACTTGAAGCCTGAGATAGGAGAGGCTCTTCAGGCTTTGTGATCAGAAGCTGGTGCTGCTGCTGTCACTGCTGAAGAATTAAGGAGGAGAGCTGAAGCAGAGATCCGAGCCAAGCATGCTGCACGTATAGCTCAAGCCATGGCCCGCCTTGCATCCTTTTTCCTTCGGGAACCCCCTTTTTTTATTAAGTAAATTTTTAGTCTGTAATAACCTTTTGGTACTTCCTCAAACACTTATTATTTGCATGAAATGAACTGTTGCTGTTTTTCTTGCATTTTTCTGTGTTTGTCTGGGATGTTGCAGTCTTGTTGTGATGTTGGAAGTTCTGCAAATTATTCCTTTGTATTTGAACGGCTTGAACGCAAGCCCATTGGGGACATCTGGCTTTGTCAAACAGGTTTGACCGCGACTTCAAGACTTCTGAAAGTTGAAATGATCATGTTGTGCGTTCGTTGGTGCGAACGCAGTGTCAGGTTCTGCAGCTGTAGGACTTGAAGCGCAGCTGTAGACTTATTTTGAACGCAGCCATAGGGCTTGCGTTCAAGAGGACCGAACACAGTCAAGTCTTGCAGTCGTGGGACTTGAAACGCAGCTATAGACTTGTTTTGAACGCAGCCATAGGACTTGCGTTCAAGAGGACTGAACGCAGTCAAAATTGGGACTTTTTCACCAAACAGATTATGCTGATAGCTATCTGAAAGACTTTGGAAAATTCTTTTATTAAAATGAATTTTGAATCGTCAGAGGTGTAGTGTTAACTTGACGACATACAAAGTAGGAGAACTTCTTTACTCAAACGAACATTTGATAAGCAACCCCCAGCCAAACTCAAGAGACTTGCAGCTTACGGGTAATATTTCTTAAGAAACTTCCCATTAATTGGCATCATAAGTCTGTCGCCTTTCTTATTGATGAGACGGTAAGCTCCGTTGGAATAGACTGTCTCAACGACAAAAGGCCCTTCCCATTTAGGGTTAAACTTCCCTTTAGTTTTATGAGTCATCACCATGGGTCGTCGATTGACCAAAACCAGATCGCCCTTTTTGAAAATCCGTTCCTTAACCTTTTTGTTGTAGGCTTTGGAAATACGAGCTTGATATAGTTCAATCTGTTGTTGAGCTTGGAGTCTCTTGTCGTCTAAAGCTTCGAGTTCCTGCAAGCGTCGTTGGTGTTTCTCTTCGTCTGTCAGTCCAGTTGTGACCGCGACTCTCAGAGACGGGATCTGAATCTCAAGTGGTAATACAGCTTCACAGCCGTATACTAAGGAGAATGGCGTAGCTCTGGTAGAGGTCCTCACTGTTGTTCGGTAGGCCCACAAACACTCGCCAAGTCTTTCGTCCCAATCACGTCGGCTTTTGGAAACAAACTTTTTGAGAAGCTTTACTATGGTTTTGTTGAAAGCTTCCGCAAGACCATTTGCTGGCGGATAGTATGCCGTAGATGCGACGCTTTGGATGCGCAATTTATCACAGAATCTCTGAAATCCAAAGCTAACGAATTGTGTTCCGTTGTCGTGAACTATTCGTCTCGGGACTCCAAAGCGATAGACAACGTGATGTTTAATGAACTTGATCACATTCGAAGTCTTGACTTCTTTCAACGGGATTGCTTCTGCCCATTTGGAGAAATAGTCTGTCACGGCTAGAATGAACCGGTGTCCTTTGGAAGTCGGAGGAGAAATTGGTCCCACAATATCCATGCCCCACATCTCAAATAGCCAAGTTGCAGATGTAGGATGTAAATTACCTGGCGCTTGATGGATAAAATCTCCCTGAATTTGGCATGCATGACAGCGCTTAGCATAGTCGATCGCGTCTGAAAACATCTTTGGCCAATAATAGCCAATTCGTCGAAGACGATCTCCTAATTTAGCTCCGGGCTGATGCGCCCCGCACATTCCGTCGTGAGCTTCCTTAAGGGCCTCCTTCGCTTCCTTTCGAGAGAGACATCGAAGCAAAACTCCGTCGTGTGATTTACGATATAGGGTTCGAGAAACCGCATCATAATAGAACTGGAGGGCCTTTCATTTGATAGTGGCCGCTTCCTTAGGGTCATCAGGCAATATTCCGTATATGGCATAGTCGATATACGGGAATCACCAATCTCTAGCTTCAAACTCCATCGATGTTGTACAGACTTCCCCTGTCATCGTCTCATCGGAGCTTTCTTCCATAGGAATCTTGAAGCAGTATAACTCGCGTCCTGTAACCGAGATTGTAGTTTCAGCCCCTGGAGGTAATGCTAATGAAGTTGCCAGCGAGGCTAACGCGTCTGCGTAAGCATTCTGAGTTCGTGGAATGTATCCGATAAAGAAACCTTTAAACTTCTCAGCTTGATTTAGCACTGCGATATGATACTGGATAAGATCCTCATGCCACACTTCGTATTCCCCTCGGACTTGATTAACGATGAGCTGAGAGTCACTGTAAGCTTCGAGATGCTAAACATTAAGTTCTTCGGCAAATTACATTCCTAATAGCAGAGCATTATACTCGGCCACATTGTTGGTGCAGGGTTCGATTAGGGAGAACCCCCTTGGGATTACGTGACAGTTCGGAGAAACAAGTACGACCCCCACTCCTGCAGTGATTGCTCCGTGAGGGTTTGCTCTAGATGCCCCGTCGAAGAATAATTTCCACACATGCGTGGTTTCTTGAGTAACGCAAGTTTCAGCGACTTCATCAGGCAACTCTTCATACAACTTAGATGTCCCTGGCACCGGGTGATCAGCTAAGAAATCTGCCAACGCTTGACCCTTGACTGCCTTTTGGGGCATAAACTGCATATCATATTGTGACAAGAGAATGGCCCACTTTGCGAGCCGGCAATTTAGAGATGACGGTTTCGTCATCAGAACTCTCAAGGGATTCACTTTAGAGATGACGTGAATTGTTTGTCCCACTAGGTAGTGTCGCATCTTTTGAACCGCGAATACCAAAGCGAGACATTCTTTTTCAACTGGATTGTATCGGTGTTCGGCTCCCATCATAGTCCTGCTTAGGTAATAGATGGCTTGCTCTTGACCCTGATCGTTATTCTGGGCCAACAGAGCTCCAAGCGAATGTTCCATGGATCTCACGTACAGCAGGAACGGTTTTCCTGATATTGGGGCCACAAGAACTAGCGGTTGAGTAAGGTACTCTTTAATCTCCTCGAATGCTTTTTGACATTCTGTATCCCAGACAAATAATACTCCTTTCTTCATGAGCTTAGAGAAAGGTTGACAGCATCCTGAGAGATTTGATATAAATCTACGAATATAGGCCAATCTCCCTTGCAAACCCCTGAGCTCTTTGAGATTCTTAGGCGGTGGCATGTCTTGGATAGCACGCACTTTTTCCGGGTCGAGAGAAATTCCCTTGGAGGTAACGATAAATCCCAGGAATTTTCCACTTGATACCCTGAGAAATGATTTTGTCGGGTTCATCTTCAATTGATGTGCTTGCATGATATCGAACACTGTCTTCAAGTCTGTAAGATGATCATCTTTGTGTTGGCTTTTTACCGCTATATCGTCAACATAGCACTCAATTTTCTTACGTAGGTGCTCGTAAAATATGACATTCATTGCACGTTGATAAGTTGCACCCGCGTTTTTCAGGCCGAATGGCATCACTGTGTAGCAATACACCCCAGTGGTGTTCTAAAAGCGGTATGCTTTTCATCTTCTGGGTGCATCTTGATCTGATTGTACCCGGAAAACCCGTCCATGAAAGACATCCTTTCATATCCATAGGTGTTATCGATCATGACGTCGGTGATAGGAAGCGGAAACTCATCTTTTGGACAAGCTGCATTAGATCGCGGAAATCGATGCATATCCGGACTTTACCGTTCTTCTTGGGCACTGGGACGATGTTAGCCACCCAGTCGGGGTGTTGCTCTTCCCTAACGAAGCCCGAATCTATGAGCTTTTTAACTTCTGACTCAATTGATTCCATGATCTCTGGACGAAACCTACGTTGTTGTTGTTTAACGGGTTTTGCGTCCGGATCAATGTTGAGACGGTGCATGGCAACCTTCGGGTCAAGGCCAGGCATATCTTCATAATTCCAAGCAAAGACATCTATATATTCTCGGATGAGAGATATGAGGTCTTCTTTTTCGGATGATGATAAGTCTTCAGCTATGAATATGGGCTTAGGATCATGTTCATCTCCCATGTTGACCTGGATCACTTTATCTTTAGTGGGTGGTTCGCGTTGTTCGAATCGCATATCCCATAAGATGTTAAGACGTTTGATCCAAGGATCATCGGTTGATTCAACTAACTCTTCGTCACCCCCTGCGTCTACATCTGGATGACAGGTCGAAACCATGTTCACAGTTAGGCTTTTAAAGAAAGGCCCAACACTGACGTCGGATTCGCAAGAAGATGTTTCGGAGGAATGGTTATGACGCAGGTAGTTACTGATTTTGTTTTTTGAGGCTGACGGGGTTGTGATGTAGCCCACGCCTCTTCCGGTTTTTTGATAGTAATCCGGAGGTTTTCCTTCGGGAGTGAGAGACATCCGAATTGGTGTTCGCCTTCCTCTCCCGAAGTTTAAGCCCTGCTTTTCATTAAAGTTATATCCCATTCTTTTCATTAAATGTATAGCATTGGGTTCATGGTAATGAAATTGAGGGGCACCATCATCTTCTTCCGAGCTTCCACGTCGGAGTGGCGTGGGTTTAACTTTACCAAGACGGATTGGCTTTTGCCCTTTCTTTTTAGACGGGACTTCGAAGAAAGCCTTTTGTGCATCTTCTACTTCTTCATCGGAAGTGAAGGATGACCTAATTGGCAATGTGAAGCATGCTTCTGCACGCAATGTATGCCATGAGCTGGTACCTGTATTATGATTGTTCTCTATTTGTCCAACTTTAAAAGATTCATCCGACAAATACGCCAAAATAAAATCTTCATTAATGCACCACTCGCCCTCACTCGGTACATTATTATTGTTCTCGACTGGACCAATTACATTAAAGTTCAGCTCCCATGGGCAATTCCCTTCCGGGTCTGGTTCGACATCTGCCTCATTACCACTGTCGACGTCTTCTTCCTCTTGCGACTCTGAGTAAAAGACTGAATCGGTGTGGAAGTTTTCCACTCCCTTGAAGGGGTATTTCTCCGCAATTAGGGTTCGAACTTCGTCTTCATCATTGACATACTTCATGACTTGATGCAATATAGATGGGACAACACGATTTGCGTGAATCCATGGTCGTCCTAATAACAGATTATAGGATGTGTCCGCATCTATAATGTAACAAGCCACTTCGGATTTGAGATCTCCGATTTGACATCTGAGCTTGATCTTTCCCATAGGCCGAGTGCTGTTAGCATTGAATCCGAAGATGGTGGTTTGGGTAGCATGCAACCGGTGTAAGGGAATCCCTAAAACTTGCATGACTCTGTATGGCATGATGCTTAGTGCCGAGCCTGGGTCGACCTGAACGCGGCTAATTTCTGATGACCCGATATATCCTGTGTAATACAGGGGTCTGTCATGTGTAAATGATATGCAGGGCAGGCTTCTGACTGCTTGTAAACACTGTAGACAGGATTGATCTTCAGATGCTTCGGGAATTGGATTAACTTGGGTAATGAAGCTCTCAGTGCTCTTCAAAGCTTCAATCAGAGCTTCTCTGGTGGCTTTGGACAACTTCAAAAGCTCGTAAAGAGTGATCCTGGCTGGTATATTGGCCAACTATGCCATCACATTAAATTGATAAGGGGCATTTGTTTCACCAAGATCTTGGTGAAGATTTTTGCTGAACCGGAGCTCTTTTTGCTTCCCTTTATCAACCGGCTTCTTTGGCACAGAACCCCCAGCGTCTTGGGGCTGTTCTTCAGTTTCTTGAACGTTCTGGTCATAATTCCTCAAATAAGTTTTCCCCGATCGAGTACCGGGGTTACCTTCTGGGTATGTTGCTAGGACGATCCTCTCTTCTTCTGAGTCAGTGAGAGGTTTGAGATGGTCATTATTCTCATTAACAGAGGGGCTAATCATGTTGGATGACTTAGCCTTGCCTCTTTTCTGCTTGAATGCAATGTTCGTCCATTGTTGATCCTCAATTAGGTCCGGATGGACCCACATGATCTCTCCCTTTGGAATAGTGAGGGGTACCAACCCTCTGCCCTTCTAGTTGTGCAAGTCGGTGTTTTTCAAGTACATCTCCCCTTTATGGATGGGGATAACACCATTTGCAGCAGCTACAGGGGGGAAATCACCAAACTGGACCGCAATCAGGTTAGTGGTTACAGTCTTCTGCTCCGGTTTCAGGGTGAGTACATTAGCGTTCACCAAATTTTGCAAGATGTCTTTGAAGACATAACACTTTCGGGTAGGATGTCCCAAGAACCTATGATATCGACAGTAATTGGGATCATCTACTTTGCCTGCTTCATCTGGTTTTCTGATTTCAGGGAGCTGCAATTTATTGTTCTTCCGAAGTAGTTGGAACAGAGTGTCCACATGCTCTTCTTTGAACGAATACTGCTTGGACGTTCTTTGCTGATTGGGTGTTTTGCCTTGCTTAGTAGGCGGTAGTACTTGTGTATAGTCAGCTGCTAAAGTCTCTTTTCCCTTAGACCGCTGGGCATTGTTCTGATTACGTTGCTACTGCGGCTTGGGTTGTGGTTCTTCTTCAGCTTTGACCCGAGCTACAATATCTTCAGCTTGCTCTCCTTGCGACACCAGTTGTCTCCAGGAGCGACACTCTGCTACCCCTATCTGAGCAAGAAGCTGGGTCTGCAAGTTGTGCCTGCAAGTTTCAACCAAGGTTGATTGAGTCATACCTGAGGGGCATCGCAATGCCATGCTGCGGAATCTTTCAACATAGGTCTTGATAGACTCTCCTTTTTTCTGCTTAGTGGCGAGAAGAGTCGGGACTGAGACCTCTGTGTCGTCTTCAAAGAATCTGGCCAAGAAAAGCCTTTCCAAATCTACCCATTTCTGAATAAATCTAGCAGGCAGTTTCATAAACCATTCAAATGCGACACCTTTGAGAGTACCGATGAATAGCCGGGTCAGAATCTTAAACTTTGGCGGATAGGGAGCTGTATCCCATTCTGCAGGGTAAGGTCGTATCACTCCTTCCTCGCGAAGCTCGCTTCTGTTGGTCATTGCATTAAGGCGGGCTTCTAGCTCATCTACTTTGGTTGACTGAGGATATAGCTCTTTTTCCACCTCCTTCTCACCTTCAGAAGAGGATCCCAGGTTGTGAGTCTCACGATCTGAATGTTCGTGTACTTTTTGCTTTCCCTTTGATGTTGTCTTCCGGGAAGATTCAGGTTTTTGACCTTTTTCTGCCAGGACCTGGGCCAACATATCCTTCAATTGGAGAAGTGTTTCCTGTTGCGCCTAGAGCATGACATGATGTTCGTCTACTCTTTTGGCTATGTCCTCGGGGTTTCCTGTCATATAAACAGAAACCTTCTGTGCTCCGACAGAGCTTGAAGATTGAGATTCAGCTATTGCCGAATGTTCATCACTCGTCGTAATCCCTTTGGCTAACCTTTGATAATTAACCGGTCGTATAGCTCCGGTCCGTGATCGAGTATGCCGATACACCCCTTCGAACTCGTCACAAATTTCTCGAACAGTCGGGGAATGGCTCCTTTCTGATTCATCAGAACTAGGATACGAGATCTTCCCTCTGCCGGTCATGTTGATAGTAACCTGAGGATACTCGGCTTCAGAATCTTTCTTCTTATGATGGCGTCGTCTCTTGGTAGGTCTGACGACATCCGCCAATCTGTCGAACACCGATTGTCGGGGTTCAGGTGCGCAACATTGGCACTCGGAGAGGACTGCTGAAATAATCCTCTCACAATGGCAAGAATGATTTGCCTGTTGTATTGGTTTTCTTCTAGAGAGTAACTCTCGCAAGTCGGGGCTTTGAGATTGACTCTTCATCGGAGATAGGACCCTCTGTTTCTGAGGGGGCGAGACTGGTTCTTGGTGGACGTGAATCTTGAGTCCACTTCGATCCTTTTTAACTTGGCGGACCACATCGTATTCAGGAAGCGAAGTGCGAGGGTCGCGTTGTGATTTATAAACACCAGGCCTTGGCCTGCGTTCAGTTGATGAAACAGACCCCTTAAGTTCTTGTTTTGTTTGGATGCACTCATGAGGCGTCTGTTTTCCTTTAGCAGGGCTGTGCTTTGATTGGACAACGCACCACTGAGGGTCGCGTTTAAGTTGAATCACCCGAGGTTCATAATTGGATTCGTTACCTCGAAGTGTGCGTTCTGGAGTATGAACGCAATGCTTCGGTAAAGCTTCGGAAATGCAATCCTTGCGTTGGACCAAGGATTGATTTTCTCGGAGATGTGCTCGTCGGATGGATCTTCTCCGTCTTCGAGCGGCGTTTTTCTTGGCTTGTTTCAAAGCTTTAGCAGCAGCATTGTCGGCGTTGATTAGGCCTTTCTCTGTCATAGGCCTCTTATAACCCAGTACACGCTGTGCCGAAACTGGTGCGGAATCTTCAGCTTGCAGAGCAAATTTAAGGCTTTGGCCAAAGGAGAGGGCTTTCTTTGGCGTCTCAACAGCAGTTAAAACCTCTTTAGAGTTCTGACAGGCATCTCGCCTAGCCCTGGGGCTAAGTGATCCAGAGGAGAGGGCCTCCTCATACTTGGCTTGGTCAAACTCCACAACAAGAGTTTCGACGGTTGTTCCTGTGAGGTGAACGTCGGATTGCGCTACCACTTCTTCGTTAGAGAAGCTAGTCCCCAGCAGAGTCACCATCTTTTGTTTGTCGGAAAATTTGTAATAAGAAAATGAATAAAAGAATTGCGTTTGACTTTATTCTCTCTAACTGTTTAGAAAAAGAATGATTACAATTCTCTCTACTCTCGATTACAATTTGAATTCCTGATTACAAAAGAGAAGAGAATGATCTGGATTCTCTCCTTTGTTTAATTCTGGGTTCTTCACGGTGGCGATGAGATGCCTCCCTCGAATGCTCACGTCGAGTTTGCTTCTCGTTGACGATCCGAATATCTATACTCACTAGAACAACGGTTTGATAATGCTGATAATTCTTGACGAATATTATAGTTCAGAACGAATAACAAACTCTGATAAAAAGAGTTGTTTGAACCGAAAATGATTCGGTTAATAAGCCAAGTATCTAACGTCTAGATCCCTCAATGGATGTTGATTCCCCAGACTGTGCAAAAAGTTAATTCTTCAACTCTCACTCTAAGATCCTCTCCAGGAAATCTGATCTCCGCAATCCAAAAAGAGATCCTAACACTGTTGAGTTTGTTGATATTTATAGGGGGATTAGGGGTGTAACTGCCCCCATAATCCGCAACTAAGTAAGGGTTTAGTTACCCCATTAATCGGGTGTAACAACCCACGTAAGCCACTCCTCAAATCGTGGGTGAAGAGCGGTTTTCGAAACTGCCTGGATCGTGTTTGAACTGGTCAGAACTTTGACATGCGTTCTGGCCTAAATTCTGTGTTTGAACGCAGCATCTGGAGGTGCGTTCTGCAGCGATATTGAGCTGCGTTCTTCGATGTTTGAAGGTGCGTTTGATAGCAGTATAGAGTTGCGTTCGATGTCGGTTGGAGCTGCGTTGGGCAGCGATGATGAGCTGCGTTGGGCAGCGATGATGAGCTGCGTTAGCTGTTTGTTGAAGCTGCGTTCAGGTTTCTCTGTCTTTATATATGGATGACACCAATGACCAGTAAAGAAGGTCTTATTCGGGCCATTTGTGACAATTGAGGCATCTCAATAACGCCCTATCAACTGCAGATCACGATCTCCACTAAGATTTCATTGCATAGCTTAACCATGTGCTCTTCAGTGTGTCGAATATCATTACACTGCTCATCAGCACCTCTGATAGTTGCTAATATAATATTAATCATGTTGTTGTCGCAGCCATCAAGATCAATCATCTCACATAAGAAGCTGCATTTGCGTTTGCCGTGGTAGGTGATTGAATTAGTGTTGTGTCTTGATGATGGTACGCAGAGGGGGCTTCCACGTCTTGGTTTGAAGAGGTCGTCGATTTGTAATCTCTTTCTATCAGAGTGTTGCTAAAGATCGTCGTTTTGTAATCTTTGCTTTAGCTCTTTGACATGTGAAAGTTTTCAAATTGTAGCCTTCTGGAAGTCGTCCGATTGTAACTTCCATCATCAGTGTTTGATGGGGAATCAGCTATCTTCTATTATTTTTAGACAGCCTACAGTTAGTTGCATTTCATATGCATTTTTTTTTATCATTTCATTTACCCCATTTTGATGGTGACAAAGGGGGAGAGAAATCTCCTCATTTGTTGCACATAGTTAGGGGAGCTCATAGATAGGATGAGCTACTATCTATAAGCTATATTTATTTTGTTCCTATATAATAGTTGGTTGTCATCATAAAAAAAGGAGAGATTGTTAGCCCTTATGTTTTGATGATATTTTACAACTACCATTATCGGTACTAATTACTTGTTGAGTGATGTTGTAGTTAATATATATATCAAGCTTGTTAGTACCACTTATGGAGGATTGGATGGAATATGAGCTACAACGATGATATCCAAAGGAGGAGGAGGCATAGTGATGAAGCAATGTTTATTCAAGAATAATAAATGCAATGATAAGCTTCATCAACTAACGCTATATCAAGACTCAAAGAATTGTAATTCTATGTGAGGATATTAGCTAGTTTTTCTTTTCTCTCTAGTGCTAGTATGTAGGCAAGTAGTTATAGATTTCATTAGAAGCTATTGGGATATCACACACACATTTTCATACTTATATTTTTTGAGCGTTTCAACAAAATATCATTTTTCACAAGTATGAGGACATATTCGATAAATTCTCTTTCTAAACAATTTGTTTTTAGTGTTAAAAACAATTTACAAAGTTACACAATTTTTAGAAGTCATTTGAATATTTTTATAGATTTTTAAATAGTCAAAAATAGGTTTTAAAAACAGTGTCAGCATGTATCACTTCGCGGTCGACCGCCACGGTCGACCGCGCCTGTGTTCTTTTTCTGAGTGGGCAACAAAAACTTTCGCGGTCGACTGCCACGGTTGACAGTCAGCTCAAAAATTCCTACGGTCGACCGCCACGGTCGACCGCAAAAGTCTCTGGAAATTTTTGAGTTTCGAAAGTGGCTCGCGGTCGACCGCGAGATTTTCACGGTCGACCGCCGCTTACTCCAATGGATGTTTTTAGTACAGATTTGTGAAATCATTTCTTACGGGTTTAAGGGGATATGGGTGTTGTTAGCCCTTATGTTTTGATGATGATTTACAACCACCATTATCGGTATTAATTAGTTGTTGAGTGATATTGTAGTTAATATGTATATCAAGCTTGTTAGTATCATATATGGAGGATTGGATAGATTATGAGCTACAACGTCAATATCTATAGGAGGTGGAGGCAATGTGATGAAGCAAATGTTAATTAAGAACAACATATACAAGTGAAAGCTTCATCAAATCAAAGCAATATGAAGACTCAAAGAAATGTTATTCTATGTGAGGATATTTGCTAGTCTTTTCTTTCTCTCTAGTGCTAGATTGTAGGCAAGTAGTTGTAGATTTTATTTGAAGCTATTCGGGATATCACACACACTTGCACACTTTCAAAACTTGTATTTTGGTACTTTTGTCAAAATGATGTTTTTCATAAATACGAGGACCTTTTTGCAAAATTCCTCTTCAAACAAGTTTGTCAAAATAATTATAAACTGAGTCGACTCATATAAGTCGACTCATAAGTCGACTTATCAGAGAGTCGTTACACAGTAACGGCTAGTTTCAAAAAACCGGATTTTGGGAGATTTTGGTCATTTCTTTGGGGTTTTGGCTGCTGTTATTTTTCACTATAAATACCCAACTACCCAATTTATTTTTGTCACCAACTTTGCAAGAGAAAAATCAATTGTGTTTAATTCTTGAGTTTAAGAGCCTTAACTTTCAAAATCCAATTCCTTGCTTTACACTTGCACATCTCACATCCAAAAGCTTCAAGTGTAATCTCTCTCCTTACCATAGGGCTGTTGTAAGAGAGAGGAATTCTTCATTTGCTAAAAGCTTCAAGTGTAATCTCTCTCCTTACCATAGGGCTGTTGTAAGAGAGAGGAATTCTTCATTTGCTACTATTGATTGTGTGGTGTTCTCGTGGAGATCAACTGTGTCATGAGATCTCGTGGAGATCAACTGTGTCGTGAGATCTCATGGTGATCGCTGTGTAGAAGAAGTTCCGGATTCCAAACTGGGTTGTGTAGTGGATTCTCCTCGAGAGTGGGGAGCGGGGACATAGGATAGAGAGCCGAACCTCGTGAACACATCGCGCGTTACTTGGATAACGATTTCTATCTTATCTCTTTTTATTTTAGCATTATATTTTATGGTGATTGCTTGTCTTAATTTTTATTGCACAATTATTGCTTCAAGACCCTAATCACTCTGCCCCCCTCTAAGGTCTAATAATTGGTATCAGTGCTTGGTCTCTATATTAATTTTTGGTCTAATCACCTTAGAGAAAAGATCTTATGGAGGTTTCAATGAATGTGCATATGTTAGAAGGACAATCCACCACTAGACCCCCTCTTTTCACCGATAGTAATTTTGCATATTGAAAAGCTAGGAAGAGAATCCGTCTCCGTTGCATTCACATTGACATCCTAGACATTATTGAAAAGAAATATGTAGAAAAACCTAAAACTAGCTCAATGACCAATGGTGAGAGGCTCCAAGCCAATCTCAATGTAAAGGCCATGAATGCCTTAATTTGTGGCATCACACCAAATGAATACAATAGGGTTTCTACTTGTGCTATCGCATATGAGATTTGGACCAAACTTTGCATCACACATGAGGGAACCCCCCAAGTTAAGGAATCAAAAATTAGTAGGCTCATGCATGAGTATGAATTGTTTAAAATGCTTCCAAATGAATCCATTGCTGCTATGTTTTCTCGCTTCACTAATATTATTAATGAATTGCATGGTTTAGATAAGAAGTTGTCAACCCAAGAGATGAACAACAAGATTCTTCGATCATTGTCTCTTGTGTGGGAACCCAAAGCTACGGTCATAGAGGAAGCTCATGATCTCACCACACTTCCCCTTGATGGTCTCATTGGCAAGCTCAAGGTCCATAAGAAGAAAATCAAAGAGAAGGAGAAGGAGGAAGAACTTGATGGTCTCATTGGCAAGCTCAAGGTCCATAAGAAGAAAATCAAAGAGAAGGAGAAGGAGGAAGAACACCCACGGGTAATCGAGGAGCCATCCCAAAAGAAGACAATTGCTCTTAAATGAGCTATTGATGACTCCTCCTCCTCGGATAGTGAAACCGGTGTATCTAGAGAAGTGGCTCACCTCTCTAGAAGAATTTCTAAACTAATAAAATTAAACAAAAATCTTAACTGATCTAACAACAATTTTTCTCCTCGTATAGGAAAATGTTTTGAGTGTAATGAACCGGGTCATCAAGCCAAGGATTGCCCAAAGATCAAAGAGAAATACTTGAAGTACAACAAGAAGAGGGTGATGTATGCCGGATGGGATGAATCCGAACCAAGTGACTCGGATAGCGATGAGGAGGGAGCTAAGTTTGCTCTTCATGACCATAACATTTGTTTTATGGTCAATGAAGATGAGGTAATTATATCCGACACTGAAAGCGAATCTTTTTAAATGCAATGTGATCTAGCTACCGCATTAGAAGAGTTAAAGTTTGAATTTAAAAGAATAACTAAAGAATACTCTTCATTTAAAAAATTGCATGCTTCCATGGTTGAGCAATTGTATGAAGCATGGTCACATATCCACCCATTGTAGAATTAAGAATAATGTGAATTATTATAATATGGCATGGGTACCCAAAGGTACTAAATACACTAACTCCCAAGGACCCAAGATTTGGGTACCTAAAGTTTTTATGTCATCTTATGTAGAGAACATCACAAACACGACGTAGAGGGATGTGGTACCTTGATAATGGTTGCTCACATCACATGACGGTTAACAAAGAGCTATTTGCAACCCTATTAAGGATTGAAGGAGGTAATGTCTCCTTTGGTGGCGGTGAGAAAGGTAAAATCATTGGTATTGGTAGTATTGGTAAGATTCCTTCTCCCATTATAGAAGATGTTCATTTGATTAGAGGCTTGAATCATAATCTTCTTAGTATTAGCCAATTAAGTGATAAAGGTTTTGATATCTCTTTTAAACAGGAGTGTATTATTAGCATGAATGGAAAAATTGTGTTTGTTGCTAATAGAAAATCTAATGTATACATTTTTTAGATGAATGAATTAGTTAATCAAGATGTGAAGTGCCTTGCGGCAATTGATGAGAATCCTTAGATTTGGCATAAAAGACTTGGTCATGCCAACATGGAATTGATATCCAAGCTATCCAAAAGAAATCTTGTAAAGGGGTTACCAAACTTACACTTCATCAAGGATACCGTTTGCGAAGATTGTGCTAAAGGTAAACAACTCCTAAACCTTTGCAATTATTACATCTTGATCTATTTGGTCCTATGCGTGTTACCTCTCTAGGAGGAAAACACTATTTGTTTGTTGTTGTTGATGATTTTTCTAGTTTTACATGGACAATCTTTCTTAAAAATAAAGATGAATGTTTTGAGGAATTTTCATTTTTAGTAAAAAAAACAGAAAATGAAAAAGATTTAAAAGTTGTTAAAATTAGAAGTGATCATGGTGGTGAATTTTAAAACAATTTTTTCAATGATTTTTGTGCACATCATGTTATAACTCATTTATTTTCTGCCCCAAGAACACCATAACAAAATGGTGTTGTTAAACGAAAAAATCGTACCATACAAGAGATGGCACGTACTATGTTAAATGCTTTTGATTTGCCTAAATATTTTGGGCGAAAGCCGTTAATACGGCTTGTTATGTTTTAAATCGTGTCTTGATTAGACCCAAGCTCAAGAAAACTCCTTATGAACTCTTTTATAACAAAACTCCTTTTATTGGGCATTTTCGTATCTTTGGTTGTAAATGTTTCATTTTAAATACAAAAGTTCACCATGATAAATTTGATTCAAAAATTAATGTTGGTATTTTCCTAGGATATACACCTAAAAGTAAAGCTTATAGGGTCTTCAATAAAAGAACACTTGTCGTTGAAGAGTCTATAAACGTTACTTTTGATGAGACTAATATTGGTTTATAAGATGGTTTGCCTAGGAATAATGATGATGATGATATTAAGGGAGGGTTGGAAGGCTTGCAATTAAATGAAACATCATCAATAGATGCACAAAAGGATGTGGAAAGCGTCAACACTCATGAGAAAGAAGAACTTCCCAAAGCATGGAAATTCGCATCAAATCATCCAAAAGAGCAAATTATAGGGAATTCTTCACAAGGGATTCTAACCAGCTCAAAGGCCTTGAGTGAATGTGGTAATATTGCCTTCTTATCTCAAATAGAACCTAAAAAGATTAATGATGCTTTAAAAGATGAGTTTTGGGTTTTAGGTATGCATGATGAACTAAACAATTTTCAAAGAAATATTGTTTGGAAACTAGTTCCTAGACCTAACAATGTGAGTGTGATTGGAACAAAATAGGTTTTTAGAAACAAACTTGATGAACATGGCATTGTAACAAGAAATAAAGCTCGTTTAGTTGGCCAAGGATACAATCAAGAGGAGGGCATAGACTATGATGAAACCTTTGCACCGGTTGCAAGATTAGAATCTATTAGAATGTTTTTAGCTTTTGCAAGTTTTAAAAATTTCAAATTATTTCAAATGGATGTTAAAAGTGTATTTTTAAATGATTTTATAGAAGAGGAAGTATATGTTGAGCAACCCCCTAGTTTTGTGGATCATTCATTTCCTAATCATGTTTATCGGGTTCAAAAAGCTTTATATGGGTTAAAATAAGCTCCTAGAGCTTGGTATGCTCGCCTCTCTAGTTTTATTCTTGAAAATGGTTTTTCTAAAGGAAAATTTGATAATACTCTTTTTTGTGAGAAAAAGAAAAAATGATTTCATTTTAGTTCAAATATAAGTTGATGATATTATTTTTGGTGCTACTAATGAATCTCTTTGCAAGGATTTTTCTAAAGTTATGCAAGATCATTTTGAGATGAGCATGATGGGAGAGCTCACATTCTTTCTCGGGCTCCAATTTTGACTTACATTTTCAAAATACAAATTTTTTTTGTGATAACACTAGTGCTATAAACATTTCCAAAAATTCTGTTTTGCACTCTAGAACTAAGCATATTGATGTACGCCACCATTTCTTACGTGATCATGTAGAGCGGAAAGATGTATCCCTTATTCATATTGATACTAAATATTAATTAGCGGACATCTTTACCAAGCCTCTTAGTGAAGAAGATTTTTATCGCATAAGAAATGGTTTGGGCCTATGAACTATGTGAAAGTTTTATTTGCTTGCTTGGTTAGTTGCATTTCATATGCATTTTTTTTATTATCATTTCATTTACCCCATTTTGATGGTGACAAAGGGGGAGAGAAATCTCCTCATTTGTTGCACATAGTTAGGGGAGCTCATAGATAGGATGAGCTACTATCTATAAGCTATATTTATTTTGTTCCTATATAATAGTTGGTTGTCATCATCAAAAAAGGAGAGATTGTTAGCTCTATGTTTTGATGATATTTTACAACTACCATTATCGGTACTAATTACTTGTTGAGTGATGTTGTAGTTAATATATATATCAAGCTTGTTAGTACCACTTATGGAGGATTGGATGGAATATGAGCTACAACGATGATATCCAAAGGAGGAGGAGGCATAGTGATTAAGCAATGTTTATTCAAGAATAATAAATGCAATGATAAGCTTCATCAACTAAAGCTATATCAAGACTCAAAGAATTGTAATTCTATGTGAGGATATTAGCTAGTTTTTCTTTTCTCTCTAGTGCTAGTATGTAGGCAAGTAGTTATAGATTTCTTTAGAAGCTATTGGGATATCACACACACATTTTCATACTTATATTTTTTGAGCGTTTCAACAAAATATCATTTTTCACAAGTATGAGGACATATTCGATAAATTCCCTTTCTAAACAATTTGTTTTTAGTGTTAAAAACAATTTACAAAGTTACACAATTTTTTGAAGTCATTTGAATATTTTTACAGATTTTTAAATAGTCAAAAATAGGTTTTAAAAACAGTGTCAGCATGTATCACTTCGCGGTCGACCGCCACGGTCGACCGCGCCTGTGTTCTTTTTCTGAGTGGGCAGCAGAAACTTTCGCGGTCGACTGCCACGGTCGACAGTCAGCTCGAAAATTCCTACGGTCGACCGCCACGGTCTACCGCAAAAGTCTCTGGAAATTTCTGAGTTTCGAAAGTGGCTCGTGGTCGACCGCGAGATTTTCACGGTCGACCGCCGCTTACTCCAATGGACATTTTCAGTACAGATTTGTAAAATCATTTCTTACGGGTTTAAGGGGATATGGGTGTTGTTAGCCCTTATGTTTTGATGATGATTTATAACCACCATTATCGGTATTAATTAGTTGTTGAGTGATATTGTAGTTAATATGTATATCAAGCATGTTAGTATCATATATGGAGGATTGGATGGATTATGAGCTACAACGTCAATATCTATAGGAGGTGGAGGCAATGTGATGAAGCAAATGTTAATTAAGATTTAAGTTGAGTTTTCTGTGCAAATCTGGTCTGTGCATGTTTAGTCGACTCATAAGTCGACTCACGAAGTACAGCAGAGTTGTGATTTTTTTTCTGCTGGATCGACTCATATAAACTGACTTATTAGTCGACTCATAAGTCGACTCATGAGTCGACTCATAAGTCAACTTATCAGAGAGTCGTTACACAGTAACGGCTAGTTTCAAAAAACCGGATTTTGGGAGATTTTGGTCATTTCTTTGGGGTTTTGGATTTTGGTCATTTCTTTAGGGTTTTGGCTGCTGTTATTTTTCACTATAAATACCCAACTACCCAATTTATTTTTGTCACCAACTTTGCAAGAGAAAAATCAATTGTGTTTAATTCTTGAGTTTAAGAGCCTTAACTTTCAAAATCCAACTCCTTGCTTTACACTTGCACATCTCACATCTAAAAGCTTCAAGTGTAATCTCTCTCCTTACCATAGGGCTGTTGTAAGAGAGAGGAATTCTTCATTTGCTACTATTGATTGTGTGGTGTTCTCGTGGAGATCAACTGTGTCATGAGATCTCGTGGAGATCAACTGTGTCGTGAGATCTCATGGTGATCGCTGTGTAGAAGAAGTTCCGGATTCCAAACTGGGTTGTGTAGTGGATTCTCCTCGAGAGTGGGGAGCGGGGACGTAGGATAGAGAGCCGAACCTCGTGAACACATCGCGCGTTACTTGGATAACGATTTCTATCTTATCTCTTTTTATTTTAGCATTATATTTTATGGTGATTGCTTGTCTTAATTTTTATTGCACAATTATTACTTCAAGACCCTAATCACTCTCCCCCCTCTAAGGTCTAATAATTGGTATCAGAGCTTGGTCTCTATATTAATTTTTGGTCTAATCACCTTAGAGAAAAGATCTTATGGAGGCGTCAATGAATGTGCATATGTTAGAAGGACAATCCACCACTAGACCCCCTCTTTTCACCGGTAGTAATTTTGCATATTGAAAAGCTAGGAAGAGAATCCGTCTCCGTTGCATTCACATTGACATCCTAGACATTATTGAAAAGAAATATGTAGAAAAACCTAAAACTAGCTCAATGACCAATGGTGAGAGGCTCCAAGCCAATCTCAATGTAAAGGCCATGAATGCCTTAATTTGTGGCATCACACCAAATGAATACAATAGGGTTTCTACTTGTGCTATCGCATATGAGATTTGGACCAAACTTTGCATCACACATGAGGGAACCCCCCAAGTTAAGGAATCAAAATACTCTTATAATATTCTTACTCAATCGCTTTGCGGCAATAGGTTTTATCTCCCTATCCATTGATGCTATGTTTTCTTGCTTCACTAATATTATCAATGAATTGCTTGGCTTAGATAAGAAGTTGTCACCCCAAGAGATGAACTATAAGATTCTTCGATCATTGTCTCCGGTGTGGGAACCCAAAGCTACGGTCATAGAGGAAGCTCATGATCTCACCACACTTCCCCTTGATGGTCTCATTGGCAAGCTCAAGGTCCATAAGAAGAAAATCAAAGAGAAGGAGAAGGAGGAAGAACGCCCACGGGTAATCGAGGAGCCATCCCAAAAGAAAACAATTGCTCTTAAATGAGCTATTGATGACTCCTCCTCCTCGGATAGTGAAACCGGTGTATCTAGAGAAGTGGCTCACCTCTCTAGAAGAATTTCTAAACTAATAAAATTAAACAAAAATCTTATTTGATCTAACAACAATTTTTCTCCTCGTATAGGAAAATGTTTTGAGTGTAATGAACCGGGTCATCAAGCCAAGGATTGCCCAAAGATCAAAGAGAAATACTTGAAGTACAACAAGAAGAGGGTGATGTATGCC
>NC_033803.1:40461285-40487717 GCF_001876935.1 Asparagus officinalis
GTTTATCAAGATGTGAAGTGCCTTGCGGCAATTGATGAGAATCCTTGGATTTGGCATAAAAGACTTGGTCATGCCAACATGGAATTGATATCCAAGCTATCCAAAAGAAATCTTGTAAAGGGGTTACCAAACTTACACTTCATCAAGGATACCGTTTGCGAAGATTGTGCTAAAGGTAAACAACTTCTAAACCTTTGCAATTATTACATCTTGATCTATTTGGTCCTATGCGTGTTACCTCTCTAGGAGGAAAACACTATTTGTTTGTTGTTGTTGATGATTTTTCTAGTTTTACATGGACAATCTTTCTTAAAAATAAAGATGAATGTTTTGAGGAATTTTCCTTTTTAGTAAAAAAAACAGAAAATGAAAAAGATTTAAAAGTTGTTAAAATTAGAAGTGATCATGGTGGTGAATTTTAAAACAATTTTTTAATGATTTTTGTGCACATCATGGTATAACTCATTTATTTTCTGCCCCAAGAACACCATAACAAAATGGTGTTGTTAAACGGAAAAATCGTACCATACAAGAGATGGCACGTACTATGTTAAATGCTTTTGATTTGCCTAAATATTTTGGGCGAAAGCCGTTAATACGGCTTGTTATGTTTTAAATCGTGTCTTGATTAGACCCAAGCTCAAGAAAACTCCTTATGAACTCTTTTATAACAAAACTCCTTTTATTGGGTATTTTCGTATCTTTGGTTGTAAATGTTTCATTTTAAATACAAAAGTTCACCATGATAAATTTGATTCAAAAATTAATGTTGGCATTTTCCTAGGATATACACCTAAAAGTAAAGCTTATAGGGTCTTCAATAAAAGAACACTTGTCGTTGAAGAGTCTATAAACGTTACTTTTGATGAGACTAATATTGGTTTATAAGATGGTTTGCCTAGGAATAATGATGATGATGATATTAAGGGAGGATTGGAAGGCTTGCAATTAAATGAAACATCATCAATAGATGCACAAAAGGATGTGGAAAGCGTCAACACTCATGAGCAAGAAGAACTTCCCAAAGCATGGAAATTCGCATCAAATCATCCAAAAGAGCAAATTATAGGGAATTCTTCACAAGGGATTCTAACCAGCTCAAAGGCCTTGAGTGAATGTGGTAATATTGCCTTCTTATCTCAAATAGAACCTAAAAAGATTAATGATGCTTTAAAAGATGAGTTTTGGGTTTTAGGTATGCATGATGAACTAAACAAATTTCAAAGAAATATTGTTTGGAAACTAGTTCCTAGACCTAACAATGTGAGTGTGATTGGAAAACAATAGGTTTTTAGAAACAAACTTGATGAACATGGCATTGTAACAAGAAATAAAGCTCGTTTAGTTGCCCAAGGATACAATCAAGAGGAGGGCATAGACTATGATGAAACCTTTGCACCGGTTGCAAGGTTAGAATCTATTAGAATGTTTTTAGCTTTTGCAAGTTTTAAAAATTTCAAATTATTTCAAATGAATGTTAAAAGTGTCTTTTTAAATGGTTTTATAGAAGAGCAAGTATATGTTGAGCAACCCCCCGGTTTTATAGATCATAATTTTCCAAATCATGTTTACCGGGTACAAAAAGCCTTATATGGGTTGAAACAAGCTCCTAGGGCTTGGTATGCTTTTTGTGAGAAAAAGAAAAAATGATTTCATTTTAGTTCAAATATAAGTTGATGATATTATTTTTGGTGCTACTAATGAATCTCTTTGCAAGGATTTTTCTAAAGTTATGCAAGATCATTTTGAGATGAGCATGATGGGAGAGCTCACATTCTTTCTCGAGCTCCAAGTCAAGCAAACTAAGGATGGGATATTCATTTCTCAAAGCAAGTATGCTAGAGAATTGGTGAAGAAATTCAATTTGGAGAATTCTAAGCATGCACCAACTCCCATGAGTACTATGATATGTAGTCTTCTTTATCTCACCGCTAGTAGACCCGATATCATGTTTAGTGTGTGTGCATGTGCAAGTTTTCAAGCTTCTCCTAAAACATCTCATTTAATTGCGGTTAAAAGAATTATCAAATATGTCAATGGAACAATTGATCTTGGTTTATTTTATCCAAAAAGCACCTCTTTTGATCTTTATGGTTTTTGTGATGCCGACTTTGCCGGATGTAAGGTAGATCGCAAGAGTACGAGTGATACATGTCAATTCTTGGGTAACTCTCTTGTCTCTTGGGCTTCTAAGAAACAAAATTGTGTTGCCTTGTCCACTACGGAAGCAGAATACATTGCCGTCGACTTATATTGTGCCCAAGTTTTATGGATGAAACAAAGTTTGGTTGATTATGACTTGCATTTTTAACATACAAAATTTTTTTGTGATAACACTAGTGCTATAAACATTTCCAAAAATTCTGTTTTGCACTCTAGAACTAAGCATATTGATGTACGCCACCATTTCTTACGTGATCATGTAGAGCGGAAAGATGTATCCCTTATTCATATTGATACTAAATATTAGTTAGCGGACATCTTTACCAAGCCTCTTAGTGAAGAAGATTTTTATCGCATAAGAAATGGTTTGGGCCTATGAACTATGTGAAAGTTTTATTTGCTTGCTTGGTTAGTTGCATTTCATATGCATTTTTATTATTATCATTTCATTTACCCCATTTTGATGGTGACAAAGGGGGAGAGGAATCTCCTCATTTGTTGGACATAGTTAGGGGGAGCTCATAGATAGGATGAGCTACTATCTATAAGCTATATTTATTTTGTTCCTATATAATAGTTGGTTGTCATCATCAAAAAAGGAGAGATTGTTAGCTCTATGTTTTGATGATATTTTACAACTACCATTATCGGTACTAATTACTTGTTGAGTGATGTTGTAGTTAATATATATATCAAGCTTGTTAGTACCACTTATGGAGGATTGGATGAAATATGAGCTACAACGATGATATCCAAACGAGGAGGAGGCATAGTGATGAAGCAATGTTTATTCAAGAATAATAAATGCAATGATAAGCTTCATCAACTAAAGCTATATCAAGACTCAAAGAATTGTAATTCTATGTGAGGATATTAGCTAGTTTTTCTTTTCTCTCTAGTGCTAGTATGTAGGCAAGTAGTTATAGATTTCATTAGAAGCTATTGGGATATCACACACACATTTTCATACTTATATTTTTTTAACGTTTCAACAAAATATCATTTTTCACAAGTATGAGGACATATTCGATAAATTCCCTTTCTAAACAATTTGTTTTTAGTGTTAAAAACAATTTACAAAGTTACACAATTTTTAGAAGTCATTTGAATATTTTTACAGATTTTTAAATAGTCAAAAATAGGTTTTAAAAAACAGTGTCAGCATGTATCACTTCGCGGTCGACCGCCACGGTCGACCGCGCTTGTGTTCTTTTTCTGAGTGGGCAGCAGAAACTTTCGCGGTCGACCGCCACAGTCGACCGTCAGCTCAAAAATTCCCACGGTCGACCGCTACGGTCGTAAAGTCTCTGGAAATTTCTGAGTTTCGAAAGTGGCTCGTGGTCGACCGCGAGATTTTCACGGTCGACCGCCGCTTACTCCAATGGATGTTTTTAGTACAGATTTGTGAAATCATTTCTTACGGGTTTAAGGGGATATGGGTGTTGTTAGCCCTTATGTTTTGATGATGATTTATAACCACCATTATCGGTATTAATTAGTTGTTGAGTGATATTGTAGTTAATATGTATATCAAGCATGTTAGTATCATATATGGAGGATTGGATGGATTATGAGCTACAACGTCAATATCTATAGGAGGTGGAGGCAATGTGATGAAGCAAATGTTAATCAAGAACAACATATACAAGTGAAAGCTTCATCAAATCAAAGCAATATGAAGACTCAAAGAAATGTTATTCTATGTGAGGATATTTGCTAGTCTTTTCTTTTCTCTCTAGTGCTAGATTGTAGGCAAGTAGTTGTAGATTTCATTTGAAGCTATTCGGGATATCACACACACTTGCACACTTTCAAAACTCGTATTTTGGTACTTTTGTCAAAATGATGTTCTTCGTAAATTCGAGAACCTTTTTGCAAAATTCCTCTTCAAACAAGTTTGTCAAAATAATTATAAACTATTCCAAAAGTTTCACATTTTTTAGAATTTATCTGATATTTTTAAACATGTGTTTAAGTTGAGTTTTCTGTGCAAATCTGGTCTGTGCATGTTTAGGCGACTCATAAGTCGATTCACGAAGTGCGGCAGAGTTGTGATTTTTTTTCTGCTGGATCAACTCATATAAACTGACTTATTAGTCGACTCATAAGTCGACTCATGAGTCGACTCATAAGTCAACTTATCAGAGAGTCGTTACACAGTAACGGCTAGTTTCAGAAAACCGGATTTTGGGAGATTTTGGTCATTTCTTTGGGGTTTTGGCTGCTGTTATTTTTCACTATAAATACCCAACTACCCAATTTATTTTTGTCACCAACTTTGCAAGAGAAAAATCAATTGTGTTTAATTCTTGAGTTTAAGAGCCTTAACATTCAAAATCCAATTCCTTGCTTTACACTTGCACATCTCACATCCAAAAGCTTCAAGTGTAATCTCTCTCCTTACCATAGGGTTGTTGTAAGAGAGTGGAATTCTTCATTTGCTACTATTGATTGTGTGGTGTTCTCGTGGAGATCAACTGTGTCGTGAGATCTCATGGTGATCGCTGTGTAGAAGAAGTTCCGGATTCCAAACTGGGTTGTGTAGTGGATTCTCCTCGAGAGTGGGGAGCGGGGACGTAGGATAGAGAGCCGAACCTCGTGAACACATCACGCGTTACTTGGATAACGATTTCTATCTTATCTCTTTTTATTTTAGCATTATATTTTATGGTGATTGCTTGTCTTAATTTTTATTGCACAATTATTGCTTCAAGACCCTAATCACTCCCCCCCCTCTAAGGTCTAATAATTGGTATCAGAGCTTGGTCTCTATATTAATTTTTGGTCTAATCACCTTAGAGAAAAGATCTTATGGAGGCTTCAATGAATGTGCATATGTTACAAGGACAATCCACCACTAGATCCCCTCTTTTCACCGGTAGTAATTTTGCATATTGAAAAGCTAGGAAGAGAATCCATCTCTGTTGCATTCACCTTGACATCCTAGACATTATTGAAAAGAAATATGTAGAAAAACCTAAAACTAGCTCAATGACCAATGGTGAGAGGCTCCAAGCCAATCTCAATGTAAAGGCCATGAATGCCTTAATTTGTGGCATCACACCAAATGAATACAATAGGGTTTCTACTTGTGCTATCGCATATGAGATTTGGACCAAACTTTGCATCACACATGAGGGAACCCCCCAAGTTAAGGAATCAAAAATTAGTGGGCTCATGCATGAGTATGAATTGTTTAAAATGCTTCCAAGTGAATCCATTGATGCTATGTTTTCTCGCTTCACTAATATTATTAATGAATTGCATGGTTTAGATAAGAAGTTGTCAACCCAAGAGATGAACTACAAGATTCTTCGATCATTGTCTCCGGTGTGGGAACCCAAAGCTACGGTCATAGAGGAAGCTCATGATCTCACCACACTTCCCCTTGATGGTGTCATTAGCAAGCTCAAGGTCCATGAGAAGAAAATCAAAGAGAAGGAGAAGGAGGAAGAACGCCCACGGGTAATCGAGGAGCCATCCCAAAAGAAGACAATTGCTCTTAAATGAGCTATTGATGACTCCTCCTCCTCAGATAGTGAAACCGGTGTATCTAGAGAAGTGGCTCACCTCTCTAGAAGAATTTCTAAACTAATAATATTAAATAAAAATCTTAACTGATCTAACAACAATTTTTCTCCTCGTATAGGAAAATGTTTTGAGTGTAATGAACCGGGTCATCAAGCCAAGGATTGCCCAAAGATCAAAGAGAAATACTTGAAGTACAACAAGAAGAGGGTGATGTATGCCGGATGGGATGAATCCGAACCAAGTGACTCGGATAGTGATGAGGAGGGAGCTAAGTTTGCTCTTCATGACCATAACATTTGTTTTATGGTCAATGAAGATGAGGTAATTATATCCGACACCGAAAGCGAATCTTTTTAAATGCAATGTGATCTAGCTACCGCATTAGAAGAGTTAAAGTTTGAATTTAAAAGAATAACTAAAGAATACTCTTCATTTAAAAAATTGCATGCTTCCATGGTTGAGCAATTGCAATCCTCTCTTGCTCAAAAAGATGAACTGTTAGGAGATCTTGATTTTGAAAATAAACAATTAAAATCTAAAATTGAAAGACTAGAAATTGCTAATGGTAAAATTAAACCCACTCATGCATATTCTAGACATTACCGTTTTCAAAGAAATGAACATCATAGATCATATGCTTCTACACATAAGAAACACTTTGTATGCACATATTGTATGAAGCATGGTCACATATCCACCCATTGTAGAATTAAGAATAATGTGAATTATTATAATATGGCATGGGTACCCAAAGGTACTAAATACACTAACTCCCAAGGACCCAAGATTTGGGTACCTAAAGTTTTTATGTCATCTTATGTAGAGAACATCACAAACACGACGTAGAGGGATGTGGTACCTTGATAGTGGTTGCTCACATCACATGATGGGCAACAAAGAGCTATTTACAACCCTATCAAGGATTGAAGGAGGCAATGTCTTCTTCGGTGGCGGTGAGAAAGGTAAAATCATTGGCATTGGTAGTATTGGTAAGATTCCTTCTCCCATTATAGAAGATGTTTATTTGGTTAGAGGCTTGAATCATAATCTTCTTAGTATTAGCCAATTAAGTGATAAAGGTTTTGATATCTCTTTTAAACCGGAGTGCATTATTAGCATGAATGGAAAAATTGTGTTTGTTGCTAATAGAAAATCTAATGTATACATTTTTTAGATGAATGAATTAGTTAATCAAGATGTGAAGTGCCTTGCGGCAATTGATGAGAATCCTTGGATTTGGCATAAAAGACTTGGTCATGCCAACATGGAATTGATATCCAAGCTATCCAAAAGAAATCTTGTAAATGGGTTACCAAACTTACACTTCATCAAGGATACCGTTTGCGAAGATTGTGCTAAAGGTAAACAACTTCTAAACCTTTGCAATTATTACATCTTGATCTATTTGGTCCTATGCGTGTTACCTCTCTAAGAGGAAAACACTATTTGTTTGTTGTTGTTGTTGATGATTTTTCTAGTTTTACATGGACAATCTTTCTTAAAAATAAAGATGAATGTTTTGAGGAATTTTCCTTTTTAGTAAAAAAAACAGAAAATGAAAAAGATTTAAAAGTTGTTAAAATTAGAAGTGATCATGGTGGTGAATTTTAAAACAATTTTTTAATGATTTTTGTGCACATCATGGTATAACTCATTTATTTTCTGCCCCAAGAACACCATAACAAAATGGTGTTGTTAAACGGAAAAATCGTACCATACAAGAGATGGCACGTTGGGCGAAAGCCGTTAATACGGCTTGTTATGTTTTAAATCGTGTCTTGATTAGACCCAAGCTCAAGAAAACTCCTTATGAACTCTTTTATAACAAAACTCCTTTTATTGGGTATTTTTCGTATCTTTGGTTGTAAATGTTTCATTTTAAATACAAAAGTTTACCATGATAAATTTGATTCAAAATTTAATGTTGGCATTTTCCTAGGATATACACCTAAAAGTAAAGCTTATAGGGTCTTCAATAAAAGAACACTTGTCGTTGAAGAGTCTATAAACGTTACTTTTGATGAGACTAATATTGGTTTATAAGATGGTTTGCCTAGGAATAATGATGATGATGATGATGATATTAAGGGAGGATTGGAAGGCTTGCAATTAAATGAAACATCATCAATAGATGCACAAAAGGATGTGGAAAGCGTCAACACTCATGAGCAAGAAGAACTTCCCAAAGCATGGAAATTCGCATCAAATCATCCAAAAGAGCAAATTATAGGGAATTCTTCACAAGGGATTCTAACCAGCTCAAAGGCCTTGAGTGAATGTGGTAATATTGCCTTCTTATCTCAAATAGAACCTAAAAAGATTAATGATGCTTTAAAAGATGAGTTTTGGGTTTTAGGTATGCATGATGAACTAAACAATTTTTAAAGAAATATTGTTTGGAAACTAGTTCCTAGACCTAACAATGTGAGTGTGATTGGAACAAAATAGGTTTTTAGAAACAAACTTGATGAACATGGCATTGTAACAAGAAATAAAGCTCGTTTAGTTGCCCAAGGATACAATCAAGAGGAGGGCATAGACTATGATGAAACCTTTGCACCGGTTGCAAGGTTAGAATCTATTAGAATATTTTTAGCTTTTGCAAGTTTTAAAAAATTCAAATTATTTCAAATGGATGTTAAAAGTGTATTTTTAAATGATTTTATAGAAGAGGAAGTATATGTTGAGCAACCCCCTAGTTTTGTGGATCATTCATTTCCTAATCATGTTTATCGGGTTCAAAAAGCTTTATATGGGTTAAAATAAGCTCCTAGAGCTTGGTATGCTCGCCTCTCTAGTTTTCTTCTTGAAAATGGTTTTTCTAAAGGAAAAATTGATAATACTCTTTTTTGTGAGAAAAAGAAAAAATGATTTCATTTTAGTTCAAATATAAGTTGATGATATTATTTTTGGTGCTACTAATGATACTTTATGCAAAGAATTTTCTGGAGTTATGCAAGATCACTTTGAGATGAGTATGATGGGCGAGCTCATATTCTTTCTCGGGCTCCAAGTCAAGCAAACTAAGGATGGGATTTTCGTTTCTCAAAGCAAATTTGCTAGAGAATTGGTGAAGAAGTTTGGATTGGAGAACTCTAAACATGCACCAACTCCCATGAGTACAAGTGTCAAGCTTGATACGGACGATAGTGGTGAGGATGTGGACCAAACACTATACCGAGGTATGATAGGTAGTCTTCTTTATCTCACCGCTAGTACACCCGATATCATGTTTAGTGTGTGTGCATGTGCACGTTTTCAAGCTTCTCCTAAAACATCTCATTTAATTGCAGTTAAAAGAATTATCAAATATGTCAATGGAACAATTGATCTTGGTTTATTTTATCCAAAAAGCACCTCTTTTGATCTTTATGGTTTTTGTGATGCCGACTTTGCCGGATTTAAGGTAGATCGCAAGAGTACGAGTGGTACATGTTAATTTTTGGGTAACTCTCTTGTCTCTTAGGCTTCTAAGAAACAAAATTGTGTTGCCTTGTCCACTACGTAAGCGGAATACATTGCCGCTGGCTTATGTTGTGCACAACTTTTATGGATGAAACAAAGTTTGGTTGATTATGACTTGCATTTTCAACATACACATTTTTTTTGTGATAACACTAGTGCTATAAACATTTTCAAAAATTCCGTTTTGCACTCTAGAACTAAGCATATTGATGTACGTCACCATTTCTTACGTGATCATGTAGAGTGGAAAGATGTATCCCTTATTCATATTGATACTAAATCTCAATTAGCGGACATATTTACCAAGCCTCTTAGTGAAGAAGATTTTTGTCGCATAAGAAATGGTTTGGGCCTATGCATTATTTGAAAATCTTTTTGATTGTTTGTTTGCTTGGTCACATATTATATATGCCTCATTTTCATAACATGCTTAAGCACATACCGAGAGAATTGTGTGGTGAGGACGTAGTCGATACCGAGAGAAGTGGTGTCAGTGGCCTAGTGAGAGGTTGTAATTCCGAGCAATTGAGGGAGGCGATATGTGAGGACCAACACTTACAGTATATTTTATTTATTTAAGTATGTTTCTCTTTTCATTTACCCCACTTTTTGATGGTGACAAAGGGGGAGACAAATCTCCTCATTTGTGCACATCGTAAGGGGGAGCTCATAGATAGGGGAGCACCTATCCATGAGCTATATTTATTTAGCTCATATATAATGGTTGGTTGTCATCATCAAAAAGGGGAAGATTGTTAGCCCTTATATTTTGATGATAATTTACAACCACCATTATCGGTACTAATTATATTATAGTTAATCTGTATATCAAGCTTGTTAGTATCATATATGGAGGATTGGATGGATTATGAGCTACAACGTCAATATTTATAGGAGGTGGAGGCAATGCGATGAAGCAAATGTTAATCAAGAACAATATATACAAGTGAAAGCTTCATCAAATCAAAGCAATATCATGACTCAAAGAAATGTTATTCTATGTGAGGATATTTGCTAGTCTTTTCTTTTCTCTCTAGTGCTAGATTGTAGGCAAGTAGTTGTAGATTTCATTTGAAGCTATTCGGGATATCATACACTTGCACACTTTCAAAACTAGTATTTTGGTACTTTTGTCAAAATGATGTTCTTCATAAATAAGAGGACCTTTTTGCAAAATTCCTCTTCAAACAAGTTTGTTAAAATGATTATAAACTATTCCCAAAGTTTCACATTTTTTAGAATTTATCTGATATTTTTAAACATGTGTTTAAGTTGAGTTTTCTGTGCAAATCTGGTCTATGCATGTTTAGTCGACTCATAAGTCGACTCACGAAGTGCAGCGGAGTTGTGATTTTTCTTATGCTGGGTCGACTCATATAAGCTGACTCATTAGTCGACTCATAAGTCGACTCATGAGTCGACTCATAAGTCGACTTATCAGAGAACCGTTGCACAGTAACGACTAGTTTCAGAAAACCGGATGTTTGTGGAAAATTTTGTAATGATGAAAGAACTGTATCTGATTTTACTCTCTCTAACTGCTTAGAAAAAGAATGATTACAACTCTCTCAACTCTCGATTACAATTCGGATTCCTAATTACAAAAGAGAAGAGAATGATCTGGATTCTCTCCTTTGTTTAATTCTGGGTTCTTCACGGTAGCGATGAGATGCCTCCCCCGAATGCTCGCGTCGAGTTTGCTTCTCGTTGACGATCCGACGTCTTGTTTCACTGGAACGTGGTATTCTCCTCACGATTTGACGTTGTGGAGAACTTGCGTGGCAAGTTGAAAACTCTGTACGAGTTGATTGATCTTAACCGTAATTGGTTAGACAAGCCAATGATTTCTCTTTGCTGCCAAGGAGCAGGATCTAAAAGCCATCCCAAGGATCTCTTCTGTTGCTGCCAAGAAGTTCCAACAGACCGAACCCCTGGACTGAATTGATTTTTAGTTATTTATAGGGGATTAAGGGGTGTAACCACCTCCTTAATTCACTCCTAAGTGGGGATAATGGGATGTAACCGCCCCTTAAATCACTCCTGAGTGGAGTTGTGATCCCCTCAGATCGTGGGAAACGGTTTTGGAACCGTTCAGCTCGTATTTGAATGAGTCAAACGCAAATCCTGCATTCTGGAATGAAATCTGTGTTTGAACGCAGCGTCTGGAGGCTCGGACGCAGCGTCTTGTTGGAAGCTGCGTTGGCAGTTTGTTGGAAGCTGCGTTTGCGGCTGAACATGAGCTGCGTTGGCGGCCGAATATGAGCTGCGTTTGCAGCTTTTGGTGCTGCGTTTACGGCGTTGGAAGCTGCATCTGAGCTGCGTTTGCAGCTTTTGGAGCTGCGTTTATGGCATTGGAAGCTGCATCTGAGCTGCGTTTGCAACGATTTGGAAGCTTCGTTGGCAGTGTTAGAAGCTGCATTAGCCGTGTTGGAAGCTGCGTCTGAGCTACGTTTGCAGCGATTTGGAAGCTGCGTTTGGCAGTGGATGGAAGCTGCGTTTGTAGCTTTCAGAGGCTGCGTTTGAGCTGCGTTCGTGGCTATGAACGCGGCGCATCTTGATGCTGGTACGCGGGGAGGACTTTCACGTCTTGATTTGAAGAAACTGTCGATTTGTAGTCTCTTTCTGTCGAAGTGTTGCAAAGATCGTCATTTTGTAATCTTTGCTTTAGCTCTATGATATGTGAGAGTCGTCAGATTATAACTTCCGATGTTGATTGTGGAGGCTGTTGATTAGAGCTTTCATCAATTGTTATAAAGGTCGTCAGATTGTAACCTTCATCGATCCACGTGAAAGTCTTTAAATTGTAGCCTTCTGGAAGTCATCAGATTGTAACTTCCATCATTGGTATTTTGATGGGGATCAGCTATCTATTGTGATGTTTTTACAGCCTACAGAACCCCCTCCAAAGTTTTCGAAAGTTCGCGGTTGACTGGGACGAACTTTCGGAATACTTTGGATCTCAACTCTGATCTTGGAGCTGTTGATTCCTTGTGGTAAAGGATTTGTTCTCTGCACTTGCTTCGAAGGCATCTTGGTTGAAGGGATTTGCCACGTAGGACTTGTGTGAAGGTATGCGCCATAATCCTGCTTCTGGAATGTGGGGGTAGACCCTGCATTTTGAACTTGAAACACGGGTGTGACCGCGACATTTGTTTTTTGCATCGCGGGTCTGACCTTAACGTTTTGACTTAAGACATGGAAGTGTCTTCCGTGTATTTTTGACTAAGTCTTTGAGACTTGTCTTTGGCTCATCTGTTTTAAGTCTCGGCTCACATCCATTAAGCTGATGGGCCTACAAACATGCATAGGAATTTTGGCAAACCCTCAGCCATCAACGGATTTGATAAGCCTTTACCGACTACCGTTTGAGTCGGGCTAGCATGTGGCTTATCTAAGTCCGTTGCACATGTAACGTTGTGCTAAGAGAATGAACCCTCTTAGACTTGATGCTATGATTTTGAATACATAGAATTTGTTATTTTCACAGGAAAAGACTAACCGGCAACGCGTGTTAGGCGTAGGCTTATCTATAATTAGGGATCGAGATAAAGTCCCCCATGCGTGGGAGGTATGGATTTTGATGTCCTTTTCACGGTAAAAGAGTAACCGGCAACGCGTGTTAGGCGTAGACTTATATCTAATTAGGGATCGAGATAAAGTCCCTCATGCGTGTAAGACATGGATTTTTGGTGCTACGATGTTGAATACGTAGACTTTGCCACTGTTTCTTCCTGTGTTGTATTTTCACTTGAAACACTGAAAGAAAATTAGAAGTGCCAGAGGTGTAGTATTAACTTGGCGTGAATTTTCACTTAGAGTGAAATTCAGAAACTTTCTTTATTATCACTGGGATAATTTCAGAAAATCTCTAATCCACTGGGGATTTTATAATAAAAACTTGCTATTCTTGTTGAAAAGAGATTAACAGGGGGGGGGGGGGTTTTGACTGTTAGAGGTGTGATGTTAACCTAACAGTATTTTATGGACCTATCGCTCTATTGAAGAGAGTCGATAAGTTGATTGTGTCGTCAGAGGTGTGTGATTAATTTGACGGGTTTGTGGACCTATCGCTCCATTGAAGAGAGTCGATAAGTTGATTTTGTCAGAGGTGTAGGAGGGTTTGTGGACCTATCGCTCCATTGAAGAGAGTCGATAAGTTGATTTTGTCAGAGGTGTAGGATTAACATGATAAGAAAATGTTACGATCGGAGCAACTTTGTGGACTTATCATCCTATTGAAGAGGATTGACAAGTGGATTGTCAGAGGTTTGGTGTTAACATGACGGCAATTTGTTGCGATCAAAGCAACTTTGTGGACTTATCATCCTATTAAAGAAGATTGATAAGTGGATTTTGTCAGAGGTGTGATATTAACGTGACAAGAGTTTGTGTTGCGATTGGAGCAACTTTGGAGACTTATCATCCTATTAACGATGATTGATAAGTGGATTGTTGTCAGTGGTATATTGTTAACGTGACAGGAATGTGTTGCGATTGGAGCAACTTTGTGGACTTATCATCCTATTGACGAGGATTGATAAGTGGATTGTCAGAGGTGTTTGATATTAACGTGACAAGAGAATGTTGCGATCGGAGCAACTTTGTGGACTTATCATCCTATTGATGAGGATTGATAAGTTGATTTGTCAGAGGTTTGATGTTAACTTGACAGGAATGTGTTCTTGTGACTTGCACAAGATTTTAGGAATTAGCGTCTCGCTGGGGAAACTTGCTAAATGAGTTTATCATCAAAAGCGATAAATTTTGATGCTTGTGATTTGAACAAGATTTTGAAGACTTAGTGTCTTGCTGGGGAAGATTGCGATTTGAGCAATTTTGAGGACCTATCATCCTATTGAAGAGGATTGATAAGTTGATTGTCAGAGGTATATTGTTAACGTAACAAATTGGGAGTGATGCAAACTAAATTCATACTCCGTGAGGGTGATAATCGTCAGAAGTATAATGTTAACTCGACGATGTAAAAGATTCGTTACTCTTAATCTAGTAGATTCCAAGTAACCAGCCCCCAGCCTTGATTAAGACTTAGCATGGGAAAAAAGAGATAGACAAGGCACATCATCTAGTGGGGCACTATCCATAAAGTCGGAATAGAAGCACATCACCTGGTAGGCGACTATCTGATAAGTATGACTATCAGAGGTAACTGTGATAGCTTTGTGGACCTGCCATCCTATTGAAGAAGATTGGCAAGTTGATAGAGGTAACTGTGATAGCTTTGTGGACCTGCCATCCTATTGAAGAAGATTGGCAAGTTGATGGACTATCAGAGGTAACTGTTAACGTGATAGTTTTTTGTGGACCCACCATCCTATTGAAGAGGATTAGTGGGGGAATTTGGAGAAAATAAACTATCAGAGATAATTATTAACGTGATAGTTTTTTGGTGGACCCGCCATCCTATTAAAGAGGATTGACAAGTTGATGGACTATCAGAGGTAACTGTTAACGTGATAGTTTTTGTGGACCCACCATCCTACTTGAAGAGGATTGGTGGAGGAATTTGAAGGAAATGGACTATGAGAGGTAATTGTTAACGTGATAGTTTTTGGTGGACCCGCCATCCTATTGAAGAGGATTGGTGGGGGAATTTGGAGGAAATGAACTATCAGAGGTAATTGTTAACGTGATAGTTTTGGGGACCCGCCATCCTATTGAAGAGGATTGGTGGGGGAATTTGGAAGAAATGAACTATCAGAAGTAATTGTTAACGTGATAGTTTTGGTAGATCCACCATCCTATTGAAGAGGATTGGTGGGGGAATTTGGGGAAAAGGACTATCAGAGGTATATTGTTAACTTGATAGTTTTGATGCACCCACCATCCTACTGAAGAGGATTAGCTTCAGTAGCTGTGGTATCTTCCTCTTCTGACTAAGAAGATTGGACTTGGTCCGATTGTTCAGATTAATCCTGCCTACTCTGTTCTTCAGCTTTGACTCTGACAATAATCTTTTGAGCCTGTTCGCCTTGAGAGATTAGTTGTCTCCAGGAACGACATTCTGCAACCCCTATTCGGGCTAGAAGATCGGTCTGCAAGTTGTGTCGACAGGTCTTCACTAAGGTAGACTGTGTCATACCTGTCGGACATCGCAGAGCCATGTTTCGAAACCTTTTGACGAAGGCTTTGACAGACTCCCTCTTCTTCTGCTTAGTGGCGAGGAGGGTATGGATGGAGACTTCTGTATCCTCTTCAAAGAATTTTGACAGGAAGAGTTTCTCTAAATCTGCCCACCTTTAGATACATCCGGCAGGTAGTTTCCTGAACCATTCAAAGGCAACTCCCTTGAGGGTGCCAATGAACAATCGAGCCAGTATGGTATCATTTGATATCACATTCCTAGTCTGTGACTTAAAATGATAGATATGTTGGTTCGGTGATCCCATGCCGTCAAAAGTTTGTAGCGTCGGGAATTCAAATTTTGGAGGATAAGGGGTTGCATCCCATTCGGCAGGATAGGGTCTGACAACTCCCTCGTCTTGGAGCTCGCTTCTGTTGGCAATGACATTGAGGCGAGCTTCCAATTCTTTCATTTTGGCAGACTGGAGATTCTGCTCGTTCTCAGTCTCTTTTCCTTCATCAGAGGAAGATTCTAGGTTGTGGGCTTCTTGATCAGAAGCCGTGTCATCAACCACTTTTCCCTTCCCTTTGCTTGTGTGAGGTCGGGATGAAGACGTTTTTCCTCTCCGAGAGGATTCTTGCCTAGGTGGCGAATCTGTCTTCTGAGATTTGGCCTTGTCTGCGATGAGTTGATTCAACAGGGCCATGAGTTCATTGATGGCCTCCTGTTGAGATTTGATCATGACCTCCTACTCAGCAATTCTCCTTACCAGGTCTTCATGGTTTCCCGTCATATAAGCGGAGCTCTCATGCTCAACAAAAGAGCTTGATGATTGGGACTCTGCAATGGCTGAGTGTTCATCATCGGAATTGGTTCCTCTGACTAGCCTCCGATAGTTGACGGGGAGAATAGCTCCTGTTCGCATCCGAGTGCGTTGGTAGACTCCTTCAAACTCGTTAGCAATTTCTCTGACGATCGGTAAACGACTCGTCTCAGAGTCATCTGAACTAGGACCTGAGGCTTTTTCTCTACCGATCACATTGATAGTGACCCCAGGATATTTGGTCTCTAGAGACTTCTTCCTATGAGAACGTCGTCGTTGGTTGGGCAAAGCAACGTTCGTAAATTGATCGAACACCAATGGTTTGGCCGCATATGAGCAGCATTGATATCCCGAGAGGACTATAGGAATCAGTCGTTCATATTGGAATGAACGAATGTCTTGTTGCATCGGTCTTTCTCTCAATATGAACTCTTTCAAATCTGTTGTAAAGATTCGAGGAGAGTTACTCACTGATCGTGAGCTTTGAATTGGAACCCCCAGCCCATGATTGGACAAGACTGGCTCTTGGTGAACATGGATCTGGTTGAGATGCCTTGAATCCATGGACTTTTGACTATTCCCAAAGTTTCACAGTTTTTAGAATTTATCTGATATTTTTAAACATTTGTTTAAGTTGAGTTTTCTGTGCAAATCTGGTCTATGCATATTTAGTCGACTCATAAGTCGACTCACGAAGTGCAGCAGAGTTGTGATTTTTCTTATGCTGGGTCGACTCATATAAGCTGACTCATTAGTCGACTCATAAGTCAACTCATAAGTCGACTTATCAGAGAGCCGTTGCACAGTAACAACTAGTTTCAGAAAATCGGATGTTTGTGGAAAATTTTGTAATGATGAAAGAACTGTATCTGATTTTATTCTCTCTAACTGTTTAGAAAAAGAATGATTACAACTCTCTCAACTCTCGATTACAATTCGGATTCCTGATTACAAAAGAGAAGAGAATGATCTGGATTCTCTCCTTTGTTTAATTCTGGGTTCTTCACGGTAGCGATGAGATGCCTCCCCCGAATGCTCTTGTCGAGTTTGCTTCTCGTTGACGATCCGACGTCTTGTTTCACTGGAACGTGGTATTCTCCTCACGATTTGACATTGTGGAGAACTTGCGTGGCAAGTTGAAAACTCTGTATGAGTTGATTGATCTTAACCGTAATTGGTTAGACAAGCCAATGATTTCTCTTTGCTGCCAAGGAGTAGGATCTAAAAGCCAGCCCAAGGATCTCTTCTGTTGCTACTAAGAAGTTCCAACAGACCGAACCCCTGAACTGAATTGATTTTTAGTTATTTATAGGGGATTAAGGGGTGTAACCACCTCCTTAATTCGCTTCTAAGTGGGGCTAATGGGATGTAACCGCCCCTTAAATCACTCCTGAGTGGAGTTGTGATCCCCTCATATCGTGGAAAACGGTTTTGGAACCGTTCAGCTCGTGTTTGAACGAGTCAAACGCAAATCCTACATTCTGGAATGAAATCTGCGTTTGAACGCAGCGTCTGGAGGCTCGGACGCAGCGTCTTGTTGGAAGCTGCGTTGGCAGTTTGTTGGAAGCTGCGTTTGCGGCCGAACATGAGCTGCGTTGGCGGCCGAATATGAGCTGTGTTTGCAGCTTTTGGAGCTGCGTTTGCGACGTTGGAAGCTGCATCTGAGCTGCGTTTGCAGGTTTTGGAGCTACGTTTGTGGCGTTGGAAGCTGCATCTGAGCTGCGTTTGTAACGATTTGGAAGTTGCGTTGGCAGCGTTGGAAGCTGCGTTGGCAGCGTTGGAAGCTGCGTTGGCAGCATTGGAAGCTACGTCTGAGCTGCGTTTGCAGCGATTTGGAAGCTGCGTTTGGCAGCAGATGGAAGCTGCGTTTGCAGATTTCAGAGGCTGCGTTTGAGCTGCGTTCGTGGCTATGAACGCGGCGCATCTTGATGCTGGTACGCGGGGAGGACTTCTACATCTTGATTTGAAGAGACCGTCGATTTGTAGTCTCTTTCTGTCGAAGTGTTACAAAGATCATCATTTTGTAATCTTTGCTTTAGCTCTCTGATATGTGAGAGTCGTCAGATTATAACTTTCGATGTTGATTGTGGAGGCTGTTGATTAGAGCTTTCATCAATTGTTGTGAAGGTTGTCAGATTGTAACCTTCATCGATCCACGTGAAAGTCTTTAAATTGTAGCCTTCTGGAAGTCGTCAGATTGTAACTTCCATCATTGGTATTTTGATGGGGATCAGCTATCTATTGTGATTTTTTGACAGCCTACACCGGATTTTGGGGGATTTTGGTCATTTCTTTGGGGATTTGGCTGCTATTATTTTTCACTATAAATACCCAACTACCCTATTTATTTTGTCACCAACTTTGCAAGAGAAAAATCAATTGTGTTTAATTCTTGAGTTTAAGAGCCTTAACTTTCAAAATCCAATTCATTGTTTTACACTTGCACATTTCACATCCAAAAGGTTCAAGTTCAATCTCTCTCCTTGACATAGGGCTGTTATAGGAGAGAGCAATTCTTCATTTGCTACTATTGATTGTGTGGTGATCTCGTGGAGATCAACTGTGTCGTGAGATCTCGTGGAGATCAACTGTGTCATGATATCTCGTGAAGATCGCTGTGTAGAAGAATTTCTAGCTTCCAAACCAAGTTGTGTAGTGGATTCTCCTCGAGAGTGGGGAGCGGGGATATAGGCTAGAGAGCCGAACCTCGTGAACACATCGCGTGTCACTTGGATAATGATTTCTATCTTATCTCTTTTTATTTTAGTATTATATTATGTGGTGATTGCTTGTCTTAATTTTTATTGCACAATTATTACCTCAAGACCCTAATCACCCCTCCCCCTCTAGGGTCTAACAGGTATGGGTTTTAGCAGCTGATCTTTTTCCTATTTAAACTCTCATACCCCTCTTCTTTCAAGTGCTCTTGTCCATTTGAAAAATCCTGCAATCTTGTTTTACTGTTTTCAAAAGAGCCCTAAACTTTCAAACATGTTTTCTCTCTGTTTTCAAGTTCACATCCCAGCTTCAGTGTAATCTTTCTCCTTGCCATAGGGATATTGTAAAGAGAGAGTTTTTACACCATTACTACTGTTGTGAGCTTGATCTTATGGAGATCAACTGTGTGGGAGTTAGATCTTATGGTGACCAACTGTGTAGTTGCGAGATCTTGTAAAGATCGTTGTGTAGAAGAAGCTCCGGCTTTCAAACCGGGTTGTGTAGTGGATTCTCCTCGAGAGTGGGGAGTGGGGACGTAGGTCAGCGGGCCGAACCTCGTTAACGTATCGCGCGTCACTTGGATAACGATTTCTAACTCTATCTCTTTTATCTTAGTTGTTCATTTTGTAGTGTGTTGCTTGTCTTATTTTTATTGCATAATTATAGCCTTAAGACCCTAATCACCCCCCCCTCTAGGGTCCAACAATGGCAAGATAAAACAACTCATACATGCATTTGCCTCATAAAAATAAGAATATGACATATAAAAGCAAATATAGACTAATAATTAAAAGAAGTGTTTATAATGATTAGATACATCGTTCAACACAAACCAAAACCAACACATAGTTCAAGATTCAAACACTACTACAACCAAAACAAAACACATAGTTCAATACGAGCTAAAAATAAAACAAAGTTCGTCAACATAATCAAATCAGTCTTCAAGATTCAGAAGGTCCTAGACCCGGAGGATGAGAAGGATTCTGCAACATCCTAACAATATCATCAAGTTTATTCTCTAGGCGAGCCACGCCAGCTTCATTGTGACTCCTCAACTCAATAATATCCCTCCTAATATCATCTTGGCCTCTCTCAAAGCCCTCAAGTCTCCTCTGACCATCATAATAATACTCAGACATCTGAGTAAAAAGTCTCTCAGCATAACTGGGAATGCGGGAGGAATGACCACTATCCTTAGAGCTAGATGCAGAATAGGATGACTCATCTGAAGACTCAGACTCAGAAGACTCAGGGATATGAGATTCAATTCGATTCAATTCATATTAGGTAGCAGGTATGTTCATCCTATGGAGTGCAGTCACATCAAATAAGGGACAAACTTTGGTAGAGATTTCATTAGTCAAATCAACCCCTTAATAAATAAAGATATTTGTGAGAATGGCCCCAAAAGGAAGAAAATGAACATTAGTCGAGGCCAAAGTATCAAAGATAACATTTCCCCACTTGACATCCACATTCCTGACAAATGGCATAAATGACACGGGTAAGTTATTGGGAATAGTGGCTATAGGTACTAGTTTTGGGAATGATGTTGTAGCAAAAAATACGGCCAACGATTTTGGTCAAATGAGAAGCATTTTTTACAACTAATGGGAGATGTTTGCTAGGAAGGGTCAAGATGGCGTCTATAGCCGGATCATCATAAATAACATCATTCAAAAGAGTGTCTCCTCATAGAAGACCAAGAATTTTAGACAATTCATTTGCACAAAACACAATGCGATGATCCTTAACTTTAGAATGACTGAAATGGGTTCTTGGATTTGTAGAATAAACTCGAAGGTTTGCATAAAATAGATGTACCATATGAGGATAAAATGAAAGATCATTGGCACTAGTGAGCAAAGTAATCATTTTAGTATCCTCGAAATAGGTTCTCAACATAAAATGATTAAAATCGTCAAAATTGACATATCTCCCGGGAAATGGTTTAAGTTGACATATAGAGTGATATTTAGCAATAAGAGATGGATGCCTAAGATATCATTCATAAAATTCAATAATTTTAGCGGGTGGAGGAGGAGCATTAGAAGATGAAGGTTGGTCTCTACCCATTCTACGACGCTTAGAAATGTTCTTAGACATGATGGTGAGCGATTAAATCAAACTTTAAGCACGAATCTAAGAACACAATGATAAGCCCTAAAAATGCAAAACCCTAGATGAAAAATCTTATGATAGGAAAGGAAAAGAGATCGAGAGATATACCCACAAATGGAGGAACGAGGCTGGGAGTCGGCTGAAGAAAAATTTTAGAGCTTTTGAAGAAGAAAACAAAAGGTATGAGAAGAGGGGTTTAGGTTTTCTTCTAAGGGGGTAAACAATGGCTAAGATCTGGTCAAAGAAAAAGATGGACGAACAGCATTAAAAGGGTTAACTGGTCGGGTCCAAAACAAATGAATCCAAAACAAAAACCAAAACTGAAAATGTGAAATCATCAGCTCGTAAGTCGACTTGCCATAAGTCGACTCATAAGTCGACTTAAGACCTATAAACATGTTTTTCCAGAAAATTCTTAAACAGTGGCTTGAACATTTATAAAAAACTTTTTATTAAATGATTGTAAAAATATTTCTATAATGAAATACATATATTTATATAAGAGTATACAACAATCTTTAATTTAAAAGGTTTAATAAAAAATTTTAATTTAGGCATAAAAATGAAAATTCATGAAACACAAACTTGAAAACCAAGAAGAATAGATCAAATTAAGTTTGTTTTGGCACCCAAACTTTTTTGGTGCCGGATTGTTTAGGAACATGACCCCTATCATTCAAATTCAAGGCCCTTGGGTTATGAACCCATTTGGGCGTATCTAGTGCACGAATACGGTCAAAACAATAATTATATAAATGACCTTTATGATTGTAATATGTGCAATGAAAAGGTTAAAAGGGTTTGTGTTGACCATAAACATGTGCATGAGGAACATTTGCAAACATAGTTTGTTCTTTGAAATTATTTTGCAAATGAGAAACCTTTTTTAAATCAAAATAAATTTGGTCCAATGACCAAAACGACCATAATAATCACATTTATATACACGAGCATGTTTATGATGATCTTTATGTGTGTGTACATGTGTATGTGATGAAGAAGTTTGATGGGATGCACAAACATGATTAGGCTTGATAGATTTTTATGCATTATAATAAAATTTTGCAATATGGCCTTTTTGACCGCAAATAGAACACTTATAAATCTTGTTATACATGTGTACATAGTGTGTAGGTTTCTTGTAAGAATTTTCATGGGACTTTGCACACAAGTCCATAAGCTTATTATTATTTACAATACATGTTTTTAAGGTTGAATCTAAAGAGGATATGCGATGTTTAACTTGATTCAACTCATCATTTTGCATACATGCATTATTGTTAGAAGTAGAGCAAATATAATTGTTTGCAAAAGAGCTAACCTTATTTTTATTATTTTCTACTTCTAATGTGACATTATCTTTCTCATGAGATAAATTAGCAACGTTTGAAGTCAAAGCCATATGATCTAATTTTAATTTTTTATTATTTTCTTTGAGGATCACATTTTCATTAGAAATAGTATCAAAGTTAGAAACTAATAACTCATGATCGGATTTTAATTCTACATGCTTGCTTTTAAGATCAATAAAATTATGTTGCAATTTCTTATAGGCATGCAACAATTTCTCATAGGCACAAGCGAGTTTATCAATTGTTAATTCACTTTTGGAATCAGAATCGCTTACCACACTAGGACTATTGCCTAGTGGTCGTGTGCATGATGAGGCTCCACATGAACTTGATGAGAGAGTCGCCAAAGCTTGTCGGAAAGCCTCAAAGTTTCCTTGATGTGCTTCTATTAATTTTCACAATTTATAAGCACTATCAAATGAATCAAGCTTGTTAGAAAATGATAAATCAAAAGAATTATGCAAAAATTCTAACAAAATCTTATTCATTGTAAACATCTTATGATCATTTTTACTCCACTTGGATTTCTCCGAAGTGGGTACAATATAAACACAATCTATAATTTCTCATAAAGTAAAATGTCTAGATCGAACAAAAAGTTTGAATCTAATACACTATTGAGCATATGGGAACTTATCTAATCTAGGAGCAATATTAATGACATAACCTAAGCTAGGTGCACCGTGCATATCCATAATGTAATATGCAAGCACTTTGAAAAATATCAAAACAAGATTAGCAACAATATGAAAACTTGGATCTTTAACGTAAGGCGGTTAAGCCACAAATCAAAGAGCACCATGCTCTGATACCAATTGAAAGTACCCTATAGGGGGGTGAATAGGGTAAATACTAATCTAATCTGATTTAATGCTAATTAAAAATTTATTATATAATTGCTCTTGCAAATAAGATAATCAATGAGATATTAGCATGTATATGAAACTAAACTAAGGGAAACAATGTAAGCAATGAGCACAATAGGCGATATGAGATGAACACAAGAAAAAGTGCGCCAAAGACAAACACTAACACACGATATGATCACGGAGTTCGGTCACCCACTTGACCTACATCTCCGTTCCTCACTCTGAGGAGATCTCCACTATCACAACCAGGTTTCAATGCTAACCAAAAATGTTTACAACTCCACACAATCTCAATTTTCTAGCTCACCGAAAACTCTCACAATCACTCACAATGTAAACACACTCTACACCTTCAAGTGTTAGCCTAGCCCGTGTCCTCCTCCTCAAGTGCTCGGATTTACAACCTCTCTCTAGGCTTTACTACCGATGTCACTCCTCTTAGAATCGAACCCGTCTCTCACCACACACTCCTCTCAGTGTACAAGTTTAATACAATGTGATTCTCACAAATAAGCTCAAATAAAACATTTTGTTCTCTATAACAAAGGTGAGAACACAATGAAGCTCACACTCACAATATCACCCACCACAACCCAAAAATATAGTGTATGAAATACTAAAAGTTCAATAAGAATGTGTGTGATAAATGAGTACAATTAAAATCTAACTCAAATAATAAACTAGCAATAATACAGGTATGAAAATCAAGAATAAAATGCTAGATATTTGAGTTAAGAAAACTTCTCTATAAACACAAAGAGTTGATGAAGAAGGATTGAGGATGAATTCCTCAAACTACATTGTAAGCTTTCTCTTTGAAAACAAACACAAACTTGAAACCAAATTTAAAACCCTTTAAGACTTGTTTAAAACTCCCTTAGATAGATAGAAATAGTTATGACAAAGGGGTATATATAGGATAGAAGAAACCAGCACAAGAAATCAACAAAATCCCACAAAAACAATAAAATATTCAAAAGCTAGAAAATAGCTGATACTGTGCAACAACTAGTTTATAAATCGACTTATAAGTCGACTTGTTTGATATAAGTCGACTTGTATGAAGTATGAGTCGACTTAGCAGATAAAAACAACAAACAACACAATAGCTCATAAGTCGACTTGTATGGTATCATAAGTCGACTTGCTTGGAATGATAAGTCGACTTAGCAGACGTTTTTGCTAATTCCAGAGCAGTTCATAAGTCGACTTATCAGGGTCTATAAGTCGACTTATGAACATGCACAAGGACTGTGCATGTTTGAAAATTAACTTTTGAAGTGCTTTAAAAAATAGTAAATAAATTTTAAAAAATGTAATACTTTGGGAAAAGTTTATAAATATGAATATAAACATGTTGGAAAAAGAATTTCTTAATTTGTACCTACCATTTGTAAAATCACTGTATTTTGCAAAAAACACCAAAATACATGTTTGTATAAACATGTGATTTTTGATTTTTGACTCAAAACAAGTTTTGAAAACTTGTGAAATGTTTTTATGGACTTGATAAAAGATGTCTACAACGTTTACATAGTCCATAACATATTAATATAGAATTTACATAAAAACACCTATGTTTTGAGAAAAATCACAAATATACGTGTGTGTAATATTGAGCTTGAAGAATTGCACACAATATATATAAAAACCCTATACTAAATATACCCAAGTGGAATGAGAAGCTTGCTTGCTTGAATCTTTAACTTGATTATAGCTTCATTTCAGCTATTATGAACCTGGATCTAAAATTACATATGCTATTTTAATATATGATATTCTAATATTACAATATATCATTAGTATAGGAAACACATAAGGTGGGAGGATAAAACGCTGATGGGAAGTCTCATGTCCTCAATACTAGCAGATGGCTGAACTTTATACTACTCATTTTTGGGGATTAGAGAAAACCCATCATTCATGTCCAAATACTAAGCAAACCAAATGTGAGGATTGATTGAAATCTCGACCTCACAGTTGTTTTTTAGTTTTTAAAAATCATTAATTTTTATTTAGATTCGAAAATAAGATTGATTGTTAACTTATCTAATTTTGAATTTCAAACTTAAAACTGTAATTTGTTTAAGAAAAATTGTACTATTCAAGTTATCTACTTTGGCTGATAAAAAAACTACATTCTCCTTTCTTAATACACATGAAAGAGGTATTTATTGTCTCTTTCTTCATAACTATTTAAAATATTAGTTAGCATATGACATATAGGTTATAGTCTACAAAGAAATATGATCAATAATTTCTTTATTACATATTTGAAAGGCATGCTAAACCAATATATATAAACCAAATAAATCAAAACAATCCATACAAGCACAAGACTAAAACTTATTTTCAACTAAGTAAAACATAAATATTTATTTGGATGTGGTTTAGTGCACTTGTCAATTGTTTAGGTTTTAGATCATCATAATATGTGAAGGGTAATCCTAGACTCCTAATTAGGCAAGGAAAAAAATATATGCATATGCGCCTTGGCGAACATATCTGAATTTGTTAAGGTATGAATATGGTTACTACATATCATATTCAATAGGATATGGTTATATATATAGTGAAATATTCAATCCGTATTTAAAATTATCTGAATGTATATTTTTCACATATTCCCAATTGTTTTAATCCTTAAATTGATGAAATTAAGGTTAGTTTTTATGATCAATAGATTATAATCTTAGTTTTTCAGATATAATAAACATATTAATGAACTCTCTTGTATCATATGGACTATATTTCCTCCAATATTATATAGTTTTCTCATATCCGTTTTATATTTGCATGTATATTTTTATATATAACCGGATGTATATATGTATTCATATCTAAGTTTTGTATATATAACCAAATGTATATATGTATTTTTCATGCCCCGCTTCCAAAAATACTCAGGAATCGGGACATGAAAAAGCCCACGACGTATTAGACTTAGGAGAAATAAGTACTAGACCTTCTACTCAATCTAATACGCTAAGCGTCAAGCAATATAAAGCGAAGTCACAGGTCCCCAATCACAGTAGCAAGAATATAATAAACAACTCAGAACCAAATAATAAACATCACAACTGAAATACCATCCGGACATAATATTCGGGTCAACATACCCTTATACAAAACTATCTGAATAAAATACAAGAAATATATATAATACATCGATCAGGCGGAAATAGAAAGGTGCTACAAAGATAAACAATGACCATCGAACAAGTAAAGGAAATAACTAAGCTTCCGCTTTTTCTTCTACTCTGTCTACAAAGCACTCCTGCTGAGAATACTCTGGCTCCTGCTGA
>NC_033803.1:40487727-40493586 GCF_001876935.1 Asparagus officinalis
GAACCTGTCCGTCCCCTAAATCTGACATACAACCTGAGAGAATAGGAGTACGTCAGCATGCATGGCACACGACAAGATCCCAAAAGGAAGAATAGAAACGGTTGAACGATCAATGAAAGAACAGTAATAATAAAAGAAGCATGGCACTGAAATTCTAATAATCTAAATGCAATCCACAACTAGAATATAATAATTAGAAGAATGTAAAATCAATCGGGTAAAAAAATCATGCAGCTAGCCATAATCATCCAAGTGACGAGGTCATGTAACTAGCCATACTATAACAGATCACAGGTATATATCTGACATTGAGTCAATCTTCATATTCTCGAATAACTGATTGTTAACAAATCCTCTACGTGCATCCAAACCCGCGAAACGATTCGGTGATAGGACTACACGTAATCCGATTTTAGCCTGGTCTGAACTCAAGCAAAACTCGGGTGACAAAACGATTTCACTGACCACGTGCGAAACGATTCACTAGCCTAACAGACTAACCCCAGTGCGAAATGATTCACTAGAGTGAGCCTGGAAGATACATCAACAGTCACATCCGATCACATGAACTAAGACTTTCCCATCCCAACTCTTCTCATTTTTCTAAGTCAACAAACATAACTTACACTAGATCTCTGGTCCACCTCCTAAATTTAGTCAACGCACATACACATGTCACTAAGTCTTGTCCATGATGCGCAAAGCCGCTAAGTCATGAACTACTTATGGTTCTCAAACAAAACAAGGAACAATAAATATAGCTAATTTTATGCAATAAAATCATGGAATATCACATAATTAAATCTAAGAATTATAAATTATAAACAACATCTATATAATTTAGAAAATAATATTTTTCCAAAATAATTTTTTTAAAATATTTATTGTCATAATAATTCAAAAAAACTAACCCTTTTTATAAAATAAATTCCTTTAAAATTCTTTAATACCATTCAACAACAAATCCACACATAATATCACAATATTCATACTACAGCATAATTAAATCAAAGTCTAATCTATACATATAACTCATAACAGATCTAAATATTAAAATGATGAGTCAATGAGCAAGAGGGATCTTGCACATAATTAATTTACGACAAAACTAAGAATTAAAATGAATGAAAAAAAATCATAGAAAAGGGATCTTGCGCATAAATAATTTATCTAAAATTGTACGGAATAATAACGAGAATAGGGATCTTACCTACGAGTTTCTTTCGAACGTATCGACGTTGACATGTGAGTCCGTGGCGAGCATCGGTGTCGTGAGATGACGGTGAGCGTCGGTGAGAGGAGATGACGGATCTGACGGTTGAGGGGGCGGCGACAAGCGGTTGTGCGCTGTGTCGGTTGCACGGATCTCATCTCAGGCGTTGATGGAGTCTGCAACAGTGATGGTGAAGGTGGTTCAGAGAGCGGCGATGATAGTCGAGAGGAGAGGGGTTGTGGGCTATGGGGAGCTCAGGAAGAGGAGCAGAGCGGGAAGGGGCTGTCGGAGGAGATGCGGCGCGACGACGGACCTGAGGTGGCGGCGTGGCGTCGGATCTGGTTTGGTAGCCAGCTCTGGACGCGGCGTCGCTGGCGTGGTGGATTTGAGGCAGTGATGAAGCGCTGACGTTGTGGCTGTTAGAGGCGAGTGGCGGCTTGACGCAACTTGGAGCTCATTGGAAATAAGCGTCACTGTTGGTTCGAGGTGAGCGTCACTAAATGGCGGCTGAGGTGGTGGCGGTGAAGGAACGTAGAGGGAGAGAGAGAGGAAAGAGAGTGGGGTTATCGGTCTGGGTTGAGGTACTGAGAAGAGATAAGGAGAGAGGGTGAGGTATTTATAGGTTAGGGTTTAGGTTTATAATTAAAACATAATTAAGAAAAAATCAAATAATTAGGGAAAATATTAACAATTAATACATAACAATAACAATAACATAACAAATATTTAATTTAAAAGTTTTTACAGTATAAAGTAAATTTATAATTATCAAAATCATTAAATAAATATAAAATTAGATTTTTAAATCATAGAAAATTCTAGAAAATCAAGAAAATATAAATATCCTTTTGATAATAATAATTTAATATTTTAAAATACCAAAAAAATTATTTAAACTAGTATTAAAAATTCGGCATTGGAGTTAAAAGAACCTAAGAACAGATATGGAACGATATCCATAAGCAGAGGAGAATGTAAAAGAATAACAACACAAAATATAAGATGTGATAGCTGAGATTTAGCATATATATAGAAGACCATAATAACAATATCATAATACACATGAATCAATTTTTTATAAAGGTGGATGGGAAATTACTTCAATCATTAAAATAACATAACATCAATTAAATAATATATACATGTTAAAGGATAAAATTATAATCTCCCAATTAGTTCATAATATCAATATAGCCAGACACACATAGAAAAATAAATTACAAAGTATTTATCAAAAGACGCAGCAATATACATATAACAATATAAAATAAATATTCGTATACTAATATAAGGTGATATAAAGCAATTCAAAATTAACATAGAAGAACACTTAGTAGTGTATGAAAAATTCACGTCATAATATATACAGTAGTATCACAATCATAAAATATGTTAATATTTAGTACACATGAGACACAAAAGGTGACAATTATCTTAAAAGAAATACATAGAAAATATAAATATATGTATCATGAATACATATGCGTAATACACGAATCATTCAAAAGTACGGAACATATATCACATACAACAAGATTATTATGATAAAAGATATAGTGTAACTAAAAACAAAAGGAATTACAAATCGCGTAAATATCAATGATGTAATGGGAGAAGGTATCAGTCAACATAATAAGAATAAATAAATCAGTAAAGCAATAAAGAAATCAATTGTGTGAATTATGTAAAGTAAATTATTATCACACAAACAGATATAAAATCGATAATCATGTTCAATTGAAATCATGAATATTATTTGTCAAATTAACAAGAAGGCACATATAATCAAATGAATTAAGATTTACACAATCAATAATAAGAGTATGTACGTAAATCATATATATGTATTAAATAAATCAAGTATGTAAATTTAGAATAATAACATAACGAACAGAGTCACATAAATCAGTTAGAATGAAGAAAATGAACAAATCAAAATCATTTAACTAACAGTTAATAATGTTTGTAAAATCAAGATAATTATTTTCAAAATGATCAAATAAGTATAGTAATACACACAAAACACACAATGTTAGCCTTCTTGTTTTGATGATGATTTACAAACAATTTACATCCAATATTATTTGTCTAGTGTTTGTGTTTTATATTTATTTTAGGTAAATAATATGTTGGAGGATGGATAAAATTGCGCATTCACGATCAAATCCAATGGAGGTTGGCGGAATTGTGGAGTGAAGCCTATGCAATTCAAATTGAACATCCAAGTTCTAGCTTCATCCGCAATGTGTACCAAGTCAAGCTTATTGAAGATCAAGATTAAGCTTGGGTAACATTTAGTTTAGGAGTTTATATTATGTGTGTTAGTACTTTAAGCTCAATATCATATACACACACATTTTATTGTTTTCTATGTATATATATATATATATATATATATATATAGTTATATATATACACACATCTTGGTTTTTGGTTTTATCCACAAACAAAGTTTTTACAAATAAATTCCCCGCAGGACCATCCCAGAAAAGGAAGTCAGTCTTGGAGCGCCTCGGTCCACTTCCCGAGGAGCGAAGCAAAGCTCCAATCCAAGGACGTTTGGGCCTACTAAGAAAACCCCGAACGAATCAACATGATAGGGGTCGCCGCAACCCTCAACATGACAAAGAAGTCATGGCACCCAAGCGCACTACTTCATATTCTATTGTATTTGTGAAAATATTGTATTCATTGTTTATAGACTTCATAACAATAGTTTATATCCTTCTTTAAGTCTATAAAATCAGTTTATAGAGTTTCAAAATATGGTTTATGTTCAATGTCAAAAACAAGTGTTTTTTCATTTACATGTCTTGGACTATTTTGCAAAATGATGATATTTTTTATTTGGGAGGTCCTTTTTAAAAACCAATTTTTGTAGCATGTTTATTATCATGTTTACAATCATTTCTCAAAGTTTTACATTTTTTTGAATTTATTTGATATTTTTGAACCCAGTTTAAAGTTGAGTTTTTTTGTGCACTTCAGGTCGGTGCATGTTTAGTCGACCCATTAGTCGACTCATGAGTCGACTCATAAGTCGACTCACAAAGTGTAGCACAGTTATGAATTTTCTTCTGCTGGGTCGACTCATATAAGCCTACTCATTAGTCGGCTCATAAGTCGACTCATGAGTCGACTCATAAATCGACTTATCAAAGAGTCGTTGTACAGTAACGGCTAGTTTTTTGTTTTGTTTGTTTTTGGGTTTTTTGGTCTTTTTGCTTAGGTTTTGGCTGATGTCTTGGGTTGTTATAAATATCCTATTGCATTTACCTCTTCTACTATCTAAGAAAATATTTTAACAAAGTTTTAATAAGGGTTTAAGTTTTGTTTAGTGTTTGTTTAAAAAGCTTTTAAGCAATTGAGTGTTTGAGTTGTTAGACCCTAGAGGGGGGTGATTAGGGTCTTATGCTAATCTAATCCGATTTAAATGCCAATTAAAATTAATTAACAAGTTATATTCTTGCAAGATAGATATACAAGAGTTATAAGCAAGAATAAGCAATATACACAAAGTGATATATCCTATATGATGAAATATATATATGCAATGATATATACTAAGGGTGATATAAACATAAACAAGATAAACAAGATAGTGGACAATGTGAACAATAGATAATGGCGACAAGAATGATATGAACAATAAGCACAAGTGAGACGCCAAGACAATCACAAACACACAAAGATGATCACGGAGTTCGGACCTTCCGTCCTACGTCTCCGCTCCCCACTCCCGGGGAGAAATCCACTATCAACCGGGTTTTCTACGTTCACCCGAACAACGTTTACACCTCACACTCGGTTTTCTAGCTAACCGAAAACTTTACAATCAACACACTATTGTAATCCCACTCTACACCCACTAAGTGTTGGACCTAGCCGTGTCTCCCTCAAGTGCTCGGTTACAACCTCTCCCTAGGCACGTCAACCGACGCCACTCCTCTTGGGACGATCCCCGACTCTCACCACACACTTCTCACTCGGTGTACAAGTGTATTACAAAGTGATCTCACAATTAAGCACAAATACAGTAAATGATTGTTCTCTCTAACAAGGTGAGAACTCAATTAAGCACAACTCTAAGTCACAAACCCACAACCCCAAATTATACTATGAATGTAAATACAATAAGCTCAAAAGGTTGTGTGTGAACAAAGAGATATAAATCAAAACTAAACTCAATGTAGTTCTAGCTTAATAACAATGATAATCAAATATATAAAAAAGCTAGAAATAGAGTTTAGAAAACTTCTCAATATATCAAGAGTGGAGGGAGAAGAGTTGGATGCCCAAACACCAATAGATGATCTCCTCAAGCTCTTGTAGAATTGAATCACAAAAACAAACTCTCAATTTGCTTAAAAGCTTTTTAAACACACTTAAACCAAACTAAAACCCTTGTTAAAAACTTTATTAAACTTGATTAAAAAACTCTCTTAGTTGTTTGAGAGTTGAAGGCAATGGGGTACTTATACCCTCTCTCAACTCAGCCAAAAAACTGAGCAAAAGACAAAACACAGCCCCAAGGCAACGGTCAAAAAACTAGCCGTTGCAAACTGAAGGAACACTCGTCGGTCGACCGAAAAATTCGTCGGTCGACCGAAAATTTTCATCGGTCGACCGGACCGGTCGACCGACAG
>NC_033803.1:40494535-40536140 GCF_001876935.1 Asparagus officinalis
ACCTTATGAACTCCGAGGTATTTCGGAGTGCAAGTTACTCCATAAGTACAACAAAGGTGCTAGCTACACACATGGAAGACTACCGGTATAAGTTGTGTAAGTGTCTACAAGATGCTATACAAACATTTTCTCATACCACTGCACATGATAATCGTACAGTCCAGTCTCTTCGTCAGAACATGTCAACCATATTGACCCCAGGGTATGGAGAAATTAACCCTAATTATCAATTAGTGTTTCGTTGCAGATTAATCTTCATAACCCTGAGTAAATCAAAACATGACACTCAGTTATCTTCATTTTCTCGCTAAGGATTTTCAGGTTATAGTTTTAATGCAACCAATCTTATGATCATCAACCCACCTAAACGGAGAGAGACGAATCTCATACATTTGGGCATCTTGTACAGACTTATCTACTGTATGTCCCTGGGATCCATGTGACCTCAGTGCCAAACAGCAGAGAAAACGGTTATAGGACCAAACTTGATGAGAACTGGTGTGGTTAGGTAAAGATCTACAGAGCACGACTATCTGACATGTAATGACTGAGTGCAACTCGGATGCCTCAGGTATGAGAACTCACTATGTACTAATACTTCACATTGAGAATTCTATTTGACAGTTTAAGTTATAATTATCTAACTGATTTCTCGATGAGTCGTTCAGTCTACACGGTCGCACTTCATTCGAGAGAGATCTTGACTTCCTATAGATCTGTATCTTGCAGTGGTCTTACATCATTATGAATCACGGCAGAGATCGGATGCTTAGACAATGCTACGCGCATAGAAGGGCGTGATACCCATCAGGTTACAAAGATGGTTAGTAATGTGTATTCGATTAGTTAATAGTTGGTGTGTTCTGTAGAGTGAGGCCATAAAGGATAGAAATACTCTGTGTATACAGGGACTAGATGTAGCTAAAGTTTTCGCGTTTACAGACCTTGTTTGGACTCCGATGAACTCCGTTCGTGCACACGTGGTGTCTCATCGCTACGGAGGTCCTCTATCTAAGATCTTACTCAGCTATAACTGGCTCACTATGACTAACGAGATCTGGGCAATGACGTCAAAACTGCATTCTAAATGTGATTTTAGAAGATGCGTCTCTATGTCTCAACCACAGAGGATCTCCTGTGAGCAAGTGTGAGCAGTGGAAAAGCATGTAAAATGTCTTAACCATAGCCGAGTGTTATTGACTGAAACAGCATCACGGAGATTTTGATTATGAAATATTTGATTTTCATAATTTGGAATCCGACGATCTTTTCGGATCGACGACAATGTAGCCGTTGGACTTCAACGGCTATTTCCTGAGCAGATTTCTGGGGGCTGTTTGTCATTTGTTTGGTGTTTTTGCTGAGATTTCTAGTGGGTATATATACCCCATTGCTGATGTCTTTTCAGTTAACTTAAGAACGGGTATTATTTCACCAAGGAAATAATAGCCGGGGGGGATTAATTCACCAAGGAAATAATCGCCCTTAATTCTCGGGATCAAAGGCCAAGCTTTGATTCGGAGTGTGATCTCGTGTAGATCCGACCGGATCTAGATCGCGCGGTGGTCCACGGATTAACCCCGGCGTTGGCAAAGAACCCACAAAAGCGAGTGACCGCAAAACAGGAGCTCGCGATTTGTTCACAAGGAGAAAGTTGTAATTTTTTTTATTTTCTTTGATTTCGTTGTAACCGGATCTAAAAAAGACCGGATCTTTTGTAACCAACAAAAAGTTGTTATTTTGAGATCACAATGACATCAATGAAGAAAACGATTTTCCCCGCGAACAATGTGATTCTAAATTTGAACAACTACAATCCTTTAAAATGATGCCATCATTTTAAAAGACAAGATAATTGGAGATCTTGAGCTTGAAAACAAACAATTAAATTCTCGTTCGAGGAGTACTTGTCGTCCTCGTCCGGATCAACCTCCCCCCGCAAGTCCAAAAAGTTCTCCTCCAGGAGAAAACCTCGTTGGTATGAAGAAGCTGAAAACACCAACGAAGATCTCGCCCCGTTTGATGCCAAAGACGCATCGGGTGAGATTCCTCCAATTCCCAACCAGGGCAGATCTGGCGTGGTGACTCTCTCGAAGAGAGCCCGCCAAAGGCAACGTCAACGCCTTGCGAAACAATTCGCAAAGGCCATGGAGTCTGTTGACGGGATCCGCTACAACGCGGATCTAAAAAACAAGAGAGGCAAAAAGCCTCAACAATCAACGAATGGTGGTTCCTCCAAGCCGCCAACAATGGAATGGGTCCGTGTCAAACGGAACCGATCAACGATGGAGGAGCGCATTCGCAAGCGCCGCGCACTATCAGCGCAGGCACGGGCTCAAGCAGAAGAAGCCCGTAGGAAGTTGCAGAAAGAGGTGGCCAAGAAGCCGCCGTCAACCAGCAAAGTTTGGAGGCCGAAGTCTGAAGCGGCGGGTCAGACCAAAAAGCAGCAACTGCAGCCTCCAACTAAAATTCAACCTCCGGCTACTCCGGGAGATCATGCAGAATCCTCCCGAAGGAGAAAGCCAGTCTTGGAGCGCCTCGGTCCAATTCCCGACGAGAGAGGCAAAGCTCCAGTTCACGAGCGTTTGGGCCCGATGAAGAAGCCCAGAACGACTCAACATAGGTCGCCCCACCTCAACATGACAAAGAAGTCATGGCACCCAAGCGCACTACTTTGCGCATCGAAGTTCAGGAGCCCGTTGAGAATTCACGCGCACAAAGGCGCGTTTCGAGGCGCGTGACTCTCGAAAGTCCAAAGAAGGTAATTCACTCTCAGAAGGAAACGTTATCGTCTGATGATGATTACGTTATACCTGAGAAATCGTACCAACACACGATGGGTTGCTCTGACTTTCAAACGGACGAGCTGTACTATCGTGCTGGGGGTACGAGCAAAGCCAGAAAGAGTACTATCATGCTGGGGGTACGAGCAAAGCCAGAAAGAGAAGTCCTCGAAGGCTAGAAACTCAGTGCCCTTGTTCAAAGCTCATTCGGGCGGTATTATCTGAGTACAACTGCATCAAGACGGTCCCCGAAAGAGTTTCGGTTTTCGAAAGGCTCAATACCGAAACGCCAAGACCGAGGTCTAGGCGCTTCCGACAAAGAAGAAGGGTAATTGAAGACGGAGAACTTCCTAGGGTCACTACCAATATGACCAGCAAAAGGGCATCGACAAGGGATAATCCCGAGTCAATTCCGCCGGTACCCCAGTATCTAACTCGTCTGAGGTCTGGAGCCATCATACGAGGAACTTATGGTAGGGTTCGGACAAGAGTACCTTCAGAAAGTGAAGAGTCGGATACCTGCTCCGCAGTCGCATCAGATAATACAGTGTCCAGTGAGGGGGAACCCCGCGAGTCACTGATGATAAGCGCGGAACAAGTGGCCAAGATGCTCGAAGATGCCATAGCCAAACAACAGGAAAGCTTTAGGTTCGAGATGCAGATGGCCATGCAGACTATGAGAGAGATGCATGACCAACAAATCTAAGCATTGAGGAACCAACAAGGCGAACCAAATCGTCGTAACCAGAACAATCTGGAAGATGAGGACACAGGTGCAAATGAAACTCATAACGCCAATAACCCTCCTATCAATGCAGGGGGTGGTAACGAGGATGCCAACGAAGATACAAGTGAAGACTTGAAGATCAAAAACCTCGAGAGCAAAATCAATACATTGATTTCCGCTCAAGAGACGAAAAAGACGGGCATCCCTTGTCCATATCCAAGAGAGTGGGAATCAATCCCATATCCGGCGAAGTTCAGTCTAATTAACTTCACGCCGTTTCAAAACCCCCAAAACAAAATGACCAAAAACCCCAGCAAACAGCTCAGAGAAAGAGCCGTTAAAAAGCAACGGCTATATTGTCGGTCGACCGAAATTTTTGTCGGTCGACCGGCAGAGAGCAAAAGCACGAAGAAGAGTTCTGGACCTTCGTCGGTCGACCGGTGCGGTCGACCGATGGAGTTTTTCGGTCGACCGGACCGGTCGACCGACAGACTCTCTGTCGCCCAATGCTGAAAAACCAACTGATCGGTCGACCGGGTCGGTCGACCGAAATCTGACACAGCTAAAAAAAAAACCTGATTTGCTGATTTTAAAACACTGTTTAAAAATATCAAACAAATTCCAAAAAATGTAAAACTTTGGGGAATGATTGTAGACATGATAATAAACATGCTACAATGACTGGTTTTCTAAAAAGACTTCCCAAATGAGAAATATCATCATTTTGCAAAATAGTCCAAAACATGAAAACCTGAAAATTGATATTTTGATATTTTGACTTAAACAACATTTTGAAACCTTATGAAATAATTGTATAGACTTGATAAAAACAACATTTTGAAACCTTATGAAATGATTGTATAGACTTGATAAAAGATATAACATGTTGTTATGAAGTCTATAATCTAGAAATATAATATTTTCATAAATTTGCATATTCTATGCAATATATTCAAAACACTAAATATGATTTCATTAAATATAAGCTTGTTAAAGGGGAAATCATATATATACATATAAGCATGAAACAAAATAGTATTTTCCAATTCTATGCATTTGTTTCATATATAAACTTGAAAACTATAAAACCAAAAACATATGTATATATATATATGTATCACTATATATATATATATGAAAACCGATATAATGTGTGTGTATAGATATTGAGCTTAACGTATTAAACACACATAATATAAACCCTAAACTAAATTACCCAAGCTAGATCTTGATCTTCAATAAGCTCTTCTAGGTAATCTCTCGGATGAAGCTTTAACTTGTATCATCGTTGAAGCTCTATTCCATCCATCCTCCAACAACGTTGTTTGTCTACAATAAATACGAAAACACAAATACTAGACAAACAACATTAGTGGTAAATTGTTTGTTAAACATCATCAAAACAAGAAGGCCAACATGAGTTTGTGAACTCAATTCCACAAGAGCTTGAGGAGATCATCTATTGGAGTTTGAGCAATCAACTATTCTCCCTCCATCTCTTGTCATCTATTGAGAAGTTTTCTAAACTCTTTTCTAGCTTTATATTTATTTGTTTGATTATCATCTTATTAAAGCTAGTTTTATATTAAGTTTAGATTTGATTAATCTCATTGTTACACACACCCACTTGAGCTTATTGTATTTGCATTCATAATATATTTGGGGTTATGAGAGATAGTAACATTGAGTTGAGCCTAATTGATTTCTTACCTTGTTTAGAGAACAGTCATTTGTTATATGCCTAATTGTGAAGTTCACTTTGTAATACACTTGTACACCGAGAGGAGTGTGTGGTGAGGACGGAGTCGATACCGAGAGGAGTGGCGTCGGTGGCCTAGTGAGAGGTGATCATTCCTAGCACTTGAGGGAGTCGATACGTGAGGACCAACACTTGAGGTTGTAGCTTGTGTATGTACTTTGTGAGAATTTGTGAGAGTTGTCGGTTGACTTGATAACCGAGTGTGTAGAGTTTTCGGTTAGCTAGAAAACCAAGTGTGTAGAGAAGTTCCGGCTTCCAAACCAGGTTGTGTAGTGGATACTCCCCGGGAGTGGGGAGCGGAGACGTAGGACGGAAGGTCCGAACTCCATGATCATTTTCTTGTGTTTGGGTTTAGCATTGGCGTATTTATTCTTGCATATTGTTATATCACCATTGTTGCATGATCATATTGTTTACCCTTGTTTATATTGTATTTCCTTGCATGTATCTTGTAGCATATCATATTTACTCAGATATATTTGTTAATTAGTTTTTATTGGCATTTAAATCGGATTAGATTAGCATAAACCCTATTCACCCCCCTCTAGGGTTCTTTCCTAGTGGCATTAGGGTCTAACACACAACTAATAAAATTATATTAAAAATATAACCATAAAAGAATCCACATCAACAGAAATACATTGTAAGAGTAAAAGAAAAATAAAATGCAACAATAGTAAAATCAATACAAAATAGTAATATAAAGAATGCATTTCAACAAAAGGAAGTATATGCTTGAATAGAAAGTAATAGCATTTCATAAAATCAGAAGTGAAAACAAAAGGAAGTATATGCTTGAATAGAAAGTAATAGCATTTCATAAAATCAGAAGTGAAGTAATACAAAAGCATAGTATAATCAAAGGAAAGTAATAGCATTTCATAAAATCAGAAGTGAAGTAATACAAAAGCATAGTATAATCAAAGTAAACAATAAACATGCACTTAATCACAACAAGCATGCAAGAATATAGTAAATACATAAATAGTATCCATAAATTCATCACCATACATAGCAAATGTATGTACAGTAAAGAAGACTATCGTAAACTGAATCAATGCTAATAAAGGGACAAACACATAGCTCAATGATACATACTAATTGTTTAATCTTAGATTATAAACATATATATTTAGTATATGCAAATTAGGCACGGAAAACATTTATACTATCACATCCTGGTTAAACATAGTTGTATATAATCATAATATGATAAAAGATGTTATGAAAGCGGGTGTGGTAATAGTATAAAACACAATGATCACAAAACAAACATGAATAAATAATAATTACAATAATCATTCGAATCAATAAAACAACCATAATAAACATTAAAAGTAATATAAAATCAGATTATTATTATATATAGCAAATATAAATACACACAACACACATTCTTATGGTATACATAGATCAATAATGAACAAAGCAAAAATACAATATTTAATACGCAATACAATGGATGATAAATACAATAAATAGTTGTAGTTATAATCAATAATTTTTAAGAATATATGGCATTAAATAATTATCATATAAGGCACAATACTAAGTCAAGTATTAAGCAATAATATGGCAAATAAAATCATCATATATACTAGCCATTAAAAATGGAAAATACATATATAATAATAAGCATACAAAAGTCTAAATACTCTTAGTACTAATCATGCTAACAAGATAAATTATGATGGAAATAGTCATAAAATATTATATGATAAAATAGACATAAGAGCAAATAAGTGATTCAAAATAAACAAATTATATAAAACATAATAAAAATGACATAATTATATATTTGACAAACAATATGATTAATCAGATATATTAGTAATATTCATAAGATAAAATAATAAATATAAACAAGATATAACAATAATAATCATTACTGTATAAAATTAATTCAGGTATAGCAATATATTGTATAGTAGTCAAAATCACATAAATACAATCAGCATAAATATACATAAATAAAGATGTATAATACATAAAACATAAACTATGAAAGATAAAATAGATTTATAAACAAATAAAAACATAAGAAGAGAACAAATTCGTAAAATTAAGGACACCGATATAGTTTAGATAGACATACCATGAATGATTGATGACATGTGAACATAAACACTAATAATATATGAAACGGAACATGATTAGACACAGTTGATACTAGAAATAATGAATGACTATAAATCAATAAAAAGTATACGTTGTAAATATAATAATCTACGTGAATACACTATAATAAAAAGAGAATAGTAAGTATAAAAAGAGTGAAAAAGTAAAACACAGCACAAGGTAAACAAAAATAATGAATAGAGAGTGAACAACAAACAATGACACAACAAAAGAACATAAAAATTTAAAAACAACGCAAAAATAATTACTGAAAAACAACATGTGTATACAATGTATTTTACCGATATGACAAAATAATACATATAAAAAATGAAGCAACAACAACAAAAACGCAAATGCACTATTAATGATCCATGAGTAAATACCATACATTCCCACAATGCTACTTTGAATTATCTCTTATATTAGTTATAAAGAATAATAACTAATGTAACAAAATAACTATATAATTAGAAACTCAAATTGCTAACCTAACATTTCGAATAATTGCTTGAATATCAAAATAGAAATACATTACTCTTAGGAATAACAAAACTAATGTGAACATACTAAAACAATCTAATAAGACAAAACTGACTGATAAGATAACTATGTACTGAAAATGTCGTGTGTTAAAAAAATAAAGAATAAGAATGTAATGCATATGTAGAATATTAAAATCATGAACTTATTAATATACATCACTAAAAATACGAACAATATACAATAATCTAGAATATAAGTAAATGATAGATGGTATGACAGAAAACACACACATACATAATGTAGATATGCAAAAGTATAATTAAACACAATAAAATAATCTAATATTAGATACATTATTTGATGTATATGTGAAATCTAGAGTAATGCGAAACACTTAATGAACATGATTAGAACAACTAAAAATGTATAAGTAATGTAAGATGCATGATGAAAATTGTGATGATGTGTAAAATACATTGTACGTATAAGAAATATATGTAGCGTGATGTGAAAATATTCATTAGACTATTTTACTTATATATTTTTTAAAAAAACACATTATAATACTGTGTGATACATAAAATAATGTAATAAATAATTTAGAAATCAATACAATCAAACGATACACGAGTCAAATCAAAGAAAATATAGTATAAAATAATAACACATAAAATAATGATCGGTACGAGGAAAGAGAAATTATAGAAAGAGAGTGTAGTCGGAAAGTGACGAGACAAGAAACAATGGAAGCTCCGGAGTCAAAACGTGATAAGATAGGGACTAATACATAATTCATCGAGATGATAGGATAAGGGCTAACTATAGTCTTACGGATAAAATATGATATATATCTAAAATACTCATTATATTCTTACTAGTAGGAACTCAAGACCGTGACTTGCATGGGCTGCCAAAAAAACCTGTCACGTCCTGCTTCCCAAAATACTCAGGAATTGGGACATGAACAAGCCTGCAACGTATTAGACTAAGGAGAAATTAGTGCTAGACCTTCTACTCAATCTAATACGCTAAGCATCAAGCAATATAAAGTGAAGTCACAGGTTCCCGATCACAGTAGCAAGAATATAATAAATAACTCAGAACCAAATAATACATATGACAACTGAAATACCATCCTAACATAATATTCGGGTCAACATACCCTTATACAAAACTATCTGAATGAAATACTAGAAAAGTATATGATACATCGATCAGGCGGAAATAGAAAGGTGCTACAAAGATAAACAAGGATGATTGAACAACTAAAGAAAATAACTAACCTTCGACTTCTTCTTCTGCTCTATCTGTAAAGCACTCCTGTTGAGAATACTCTGGCTCTTGCTGAACCTATTCGTCCTCTAAATCTGACGTACAACCCGAGAGAACAGGAGTACGTCAGCGTGCATGACACATGATAAGATCCCAAAAGGAAGAATAGAAATGGTCGAACGACCAATTCAAGAATAGTAATAATAAAAGAAGCATGGCACTAAAATTCTAATAATCTAAATGCAATCCACCACTAGAATATAATAATTAGAAGAATAAAAAATCAATCGGGTAATGAGATCATGTAGCTAGCCATAATCATACAAGTGACGAGGTCATGTAACTAGCCATCCTGTAACAGATCATAGGTACATATCTCACATAGAGTCAACGTTCATATTTTCGTAACTGACTGTTCACAAATCCTCTACGTGCATCCAAAACCGCGAAACGATTCAGTGAGAGGACTATACACAATCCGATTTTAGCCTTGTTTAAACTCAAGCAAAACTTAGGTGACGAAATAATTTCACTGACCACGTGCGAAATGATTCACTAGCCCAACAGACTAACCCCAGTGTGAAACAATTCACCTGACCGATCCTGTTATGTTTTTTTAAACAACAATAGTCACATCTAATCACTTGAACCAAGACTTCCCCATCCCAACTCTTCTCACTTTTCTATGTCAACAAACATAACTTACACTAGATCTCTGGTCCACCTCCTAAATTTAGTCAACACACACACACACACACATGTCACTAAGTCTTGTCCATAATGTGCAAAGGCACTAAGTCATGAACTACTAATGGTTCTCAAATGCAACAAGAAAAAATAAAAGTAGCTAATTCTATGCAATAAAATCTTGGAATATCACTATAGGCGTCCAAAATTACCTATAGGTCCCCGCACACGGCTCGAGAGAGAGAGAAGATGATGAATATCGCTACCCGAGGCATAAGAGCTCATTTGACGATGACGAACACATGAAGTGAGTCGATGAACCATACGAAGCAACGCAACGAAACTTCGGAATAACGGGAATAAGACCTGATCGGGAGCCCCGCGTCATTTACGAAAGGCGGAGAACCCCTTGCGTCCCATTTACTCCGCATGTAATTCAATCATGGGAGCCTGTAGATCTCCTCGCCAGCTTTCTAATGCATATTTAACCACATAATTCTGAGTCCGGACGACGAATTTACGGTGGAAACAAACTCGACGAACCAAAACCAGAAAAAGCCAAGTTAAGACACCCCGTGGTGTCTTGACTAGGCCAACACACTTGTAAGTGTCTTGGCCAAGCAAAGACACTTCAAAGTGTCTCGGCTTGGCCGAGACACTCAGAAGTGTCTCCAATACGTCAGAAGTGTCTCCAATACAAAAAAGCTAATTTTGGTTGTTTTCGACGGTTTTTTGATTGCTAACCGCCTGGATTTGCTCCAACTGATCTGATAATGTAGTTAAGTGGTTTTCAACTAAAAATAAGAAGGAATCGGCCGTTCTTATCCAAACACAGGGCTCCTGAAGCCTATAAATACAGCACCAGGGCCTTTATTTTTTTTAGATCTGGAATTCTCTAGCATTGGCGGAGCCCTACCGGACTGAAGACTAAAGGTGCACGAATTTTAGAAGAGAGGAGGAGATCGATCGAGTTCTTCGGCGCAAGGAAGAGTTCTTCAGATTTGCTGTTCCCTCGTATTCGTTCCTTAAGATTATACCATTACGGTAATCTTAAAAGAGCAATTATCTCGCTGTTTCTGAGATAAGCGCTTCAGCTTCTTGATTCCTTCGCGAATCGACGAAGCTCCGGATCTGATCTTGTTGTCAGGTGGTCCACGGATATTGACGTCCCCGTCACCGGCCAAAAATCCACACGAGCAAGAGAAAATAAACGGATCTTGTTTTATTTTCTAGAGAGTTGTAATTCTTCTATTTTTTTTTCGTTTCTTGAATTCTTTGCAAACGATCAAAGTTATAATGAAATCAGTAATGAAGGCAACTTTCGAAGGAAATAATCTGGCGACCACAGTGGGAGCAATGCAACCGGTAATCAAGATCCGAGTGAATGAAGAGGTCGAATATGAATTCGACTAGCAGAAGTTTGAAGAGTATCTCTCTTCCTCCTCCTCCAGATCTGCCTCTCCTAGTATGCGCAGGAAGGCCTCCTCTCCCAGGAATGCTCATCGGGCTTCAGGCTCGAAGGTCCAAGATCCCATCGCTGCCACTACACTCATGCCTCACGACGTTCCTGCAACGTCCAACGAGGTCGAAGCTGTAGATCTGGACCTCCCCTCCGTCGTGAAGATAGCTACTGAAGGCGCACCAACATTGTCAAAGAGGACGCGTCAAAGACAGCGTCAACGCCTTGCGCGTTAACTGGCCAAGGCTTTGGAGCCGATGGATGTGATCCGCTATGATGTGGATCTAAAATCTAGGTAGCGCCGAGAACAACAACAGCGCATAAACATCCCCTCCTTCAAAGCAGAGAAGAATGAGTGGGTCCACGTCAAAAGGACCCGCTCTATCCTTGAGGAGCGAATCCAAAAGTGACGCGCGTTGCTCATGCACGCCCGAGTCCTTTTGTAAAAAGCAAAAGAGATGCAGAAGGAAGAGGCGGTTAAAAAATCACCCAAGCACAAACAGGAGTGGATGCCAAAGGTGAAGTCAGCGCCTAAGGCGAAAGTGAACGAAGTTACCATCCGACCTTCGTCAACTTTAGATCTTGTTTCCCTTGTCCCCACACCTCCGACAGAACCATATAGTAGCGTGGATCTTAGCAAGTTCAGGGTTACCCTGAAAGACCGTCTTGGTCCTCTCCCCGAAGATTGAGGTAAAGCACCTATGAAGGAACGATTGGGGCCGTTGAAAGGTTCCCAAATAACAATTCAGACTAGGGGTCGTACTAATCCCCCCAATAACAACAAAGGAAAAGCCCCTATGACCGACCACAACAGATTGTGAGTCAAAGTTCAAGAGCCCGTTAGAGTTTCACGCTCAAGAAGACGTAAATCTGAACGAGTGACTCTTGGAGACGCCAATGAAGCGTCGTATCCCCAGAGGGAAACATGTTCGTCCGATGACGACGTTATACCTGGGAAGTCGTGCTAACACACGATAGGTTGCTCGGGTCATCAAACCGACGAGTTGTACTATCGTGTCGGGGTACGAATACGTCCCGAAAAAGAAGTGCCCGAGACACGGACTCACGTTGTCTGTGTGCCAAGATAATCAAGGCGGTGTTGTCAGAGTGCCGCAACCCTAAGGCTCCGCAAAGAGTTTCTGTGTTTGAAAGGATCTCCACCAGAACATCCGAGACTCAGCCAAGGCGTATCCGTAGAAGAAGGTCAGCCAACACAAGTAACAAACTCTCACGAGTGACTATCAACATGGTTGACAAAGGCAAATCCGTACGAAGCTTCAGTCCCGAGCCTTTTACATAAGTATCTCAACGCATGACTTGGCTGAGATCTGGAACTGTTAGACCTAGATCCAGAAGGTTACGATTCTCAGATGATAAGACGTCTGATGCTTGCTCTGCATTGGCTTTTGACGATACGACATCCAGCGCATGTCAATCTTACAAATCATTCATGATTAATGCCGAACAAATGACTAAGATTCTCGAGGAGGCTTTAACTAAGCAAAAAGAGAATTTTAAATTTGAAAAATGCCGAACAAATGACTAAGATTCTCGAGGAGGCTTTAACTAAGCAAAAAGAGAATTTTAAATTTGAAATGGAGATGGCTATGCAGGAAATGAGAAACTAAGCAAAAAGAGAATTTTAAATTTGAAATGGAGATGGCTATGCAGGAAATGAGAGATATGCATAGCCAACAAATTGCGGTGCTGACGAATCAATAGGGAGAGTCCAGTCGACGTAATAACCTTAATCAGGTTGACAGTGATCGGGAAGTGGACGAGAGCGCTAATGCAGAAATCCCTCCCGTTGATAACAACGCTGGGGGTGGACCCTCAGACGACAACAATACGAAGGAGGACCATGTCACTTCTCCCCGTAATCGCTCAAAGAAAGATATGAGCAAAGATTAGAAGATGAAGGACTTGGAGAGCAAAATCAACGCCTTGATGAGTGCTCAGGAGGTAAAAAAGTTCGAAATTCCATGTTCGTACCCGAGGGAATGGGAATCAATCCCGTATCCAGTGAAATTTAATTTAATCAACTTCACACCATTTGACGGAAAGGGTTCCCCTACTCAGCACTTAATCTATTTCAAGTCCCATTTGGGAATAATCTCCGGCAACGAACCTCTAATGGTACGGTTATTCGTTGGCACTCTTTGAGGAGTAGCCTTTGATTGGTATCATCGCCTCAAGCTGGGGAGTATCAACAGTTAGGACGACATGAAAGACATGTTCCTTATGAATTTCTTCGATGACGACACCGAAGTTTCAATCAAAACGTTGTTCGATGAGAAACAGAAGGACGGAGAAATGATAGAGAACTTCGTCAAAAGATTCCAGAACAAAGCGATGAATTGTCGAGATACGGTAAGCGAAGATTTTATCCTCAAGACTTGTCACAACAACCTTTCGCTAGATATCCTGAAAACTATGGGAATGGCACCGTCCAAGACATGGAAGGACTTGAAAGTGCAAGGAGAATGAGCCGAACATTTTCTCAAAAGGAAAAAGACCGAAAGAGGTCAAATGCCAGCTAATACCCAGAAGCAAAACTTTGTTCCTTGAGGTAAAGGGAAAGCCCAAGAAAATGCGGTGGATGCGAACCAGACGTTCGAATTACAACCGCAGCAGCAACAACAACCGTAAAAAGGGCCTCAACAGTCGCAATGGCAACAGAGGTCACAGAAGCCAAAGACTACCGAACCGAAATTTCCAAAAGTCTATTCTTTCAGGGAGGATGAAGTTCATGGTCTCTTCAAACACCTTGTGGAGAATAACAAAATCAAGTTACCTCCAATCTAGGATCAGGAAGATACCAAGAAAGTAAATGACCCGAAATAGTGTGCATTCCATAGAGCGGTGCATCATCCTACCAAAGCATGTTACGCCGTCAAGGATAAGATCCAAGCGTTGATCGATGTTGGGGTCCTGATAATGAAATCATCCAAGGAGAAGAAAGTGGGTGTGAACGCCGTGTCAATTAGCTTCAGATCTGTTCCTTTGGATTGGTTTCAGCCCGAGCCTGTAACAAACGTGGCGGTGAAGACTGTCAATGATGATCCACACAAACAACGCCAGAAGGGACTTGTGCCACACACAGCTCCAAATGGTGAGATTCTCTGGGTCCATCCAGATCTGATCGAAGACGAACAATGGGCTGGGTCGTCATCTAAGAAGAAATCAAAGGGGAAAGGAAAGTCTTGTTATGGAGTTGCAGCTATTCCAGAAGAAAACGACGAAGAGATTCCCACTTTCCCACTCTTCGAAGATAAGCATGAGGTCTTTGCTACCAGGAGTGGAAATGAATACCATTTCAAATATCCGAGTGCCTCCGATCAGCTAGCCAAACAAGGAGTAACCAAAACCATTCACTCAAAGACACTAGCAGAAATGGGGATAGTCGCAACTCCTCCAGTACCTATTAAGAAGACACAATCAAAGCTAAAGGAGAAGGAGCCTTTACACCAGGAGGTTTAGAACCCGAAGCAGTCTCAATTCAATTAACCGATTGGGAGAGACAAACCGAGGAGCTCAAATACTCCACAACGTTTCGATATTATGGTGTAGTTAGCCAATATACTGGCTAGAATAACTATTTATGAGCTACTACGTCTGTCGAAAGACACAAGGGAAGTATTGCAAGAAGCTTTGGCAAATACGGACGTTTTCCTGACCCAGATCAAATCGTCCCTCGAAGAGCCAGAGCCTTCAGTGCACCATTGCAACCTCGCGACGCACCGTTTTCCCTGCATTTCTTTCACCAAGGAGGACAAGCAGACAAAGAATTCAAAGCATGACTGGCCTTTGTATTTCACCGGTCACATTGGCTCCAGCATTGTTAACCGGATCCAAGTTGATCCGGGTTTCGCTGTTAGTATCATGCCACTCCGATTGATGTATAGTCTCGGAATACCGGCCAGTAAGCTGGTCTCCATGGGCACTATGATCTATGGATTCAACACCAGTGGGTCCAGACCTTTAGGTAAAATCCGGGTAAAGTGCCATATTGAAGATTTGAAGTCAGAAATCACGTGCTATGTGATTGACGCAGAGACTTCTTATAACCTACTGTTGGGTCGACCTTGGATCCACGGTAATGTTAAAGTCCCTTCAACCCTCTATCAGTGTCTTAAATATATAGATACTAACAACGAGGTCAAGACGGTGGTCGCGGATAAGCAACCGTTTAAAGGGTTAGAGAATTATTTTACTGACTCTCTTCTCTACGGTGCCGAATCGGATACTGAACCATTGGCCCAAGGCACGGACAGCGGAGAAGAAGCTGATACCGAAGATGGGTTTGATTACGATGGTGGTTTTGTACTTAATGATATTATACCCATTGTAATCAATCTTGACGATGGAGAATCATCGGATAGTAGTTGTAATTGGCAACTTGCCGAAGAGGTAGCAATAAATGCTGATTTAGAGTACTCGTTAGTATGATAACCCTATCTTGGTATCATTGATATCATGAAGGGGTTATATGATAACCCTAACTTCTGTATTCTACTTCAATCATTTTGCTTGACAAAAAAGCAGGTGCAGGATTCATTCGGGATGACATTCGTTATTCCCGCAAAGGCAGGGGGTGAAAAGGAGGTTATCTACAGTAAAAGAAAGGAATCTTCAATACCAAATCACTTCTTGGAAGAAGAAGACGATGATGATAAACTTGCCCCTCATTTATTCAGATATGACACAAAAGCACGTAATCTCATGGAGAAATATGGATATAACTTTGTACTCGAAGAGGGTCTTTGTTTTGGTCGAGGTCCGCGAGCTCCACCTCGTATAGCCTATGTACCGAAAGGGAAACCCGATAACTATTATAGCCACAGAAGAGGTTTAGGCTATGCCTCCTTGTTCGATGATGAGTGTTGTTAGCATGTCATTATTCAGATTGCTAATAAGGGCAAAGACGGATATTCTTCCGACTCTTCAGCCTGGGACTCCGACGCTAGTCTCGGAGAAATATTCAAAAAGCTAATGTCGAACATTAGCTACGGTTGATCCTGTTACAATAGAGGAAGACGATCAAATGCTAACTCGGGAAGACCCTTGGGTTCATCACCTGAATATGCAGTACGGCGATAGGTTTGAACAAAGAGAACCTCCTACCGAAAACCAAATAATTCAGGTGAATATGGGTGACGAAGAGAATCCAAAGCCGATATTCGTTAGCGACAGTCTTTCACCAAACGAGAAAGAGGAGTTAATTGCCCTCATTAGGGAGTATATCGATGTTTTTGCCTGGAACTATGAAGATATGCCAGGGCTCGATCCAAGTGTGGCAATGCACCCCCTTAATATTAAGCCGGATATCAAACCTGTCAAACAGCAACAAAGACGGTTTCGTCCACAAATGATGAAAGCAATCGAGTTCGAAGTTAAAAAGCTTATCGACTCGGGCTTCGTCAGGAAGGAGCAACATCCCGAATGGCTTGCCAATATTGTCCCGGTCCTTAAGAAGAACGAGAAAATCAGGATTTGTATCGACTTTAGAGACATCAACACTGTCTGCCCAAAAGATGATTTCCCTCTTCCCATCACAGATGTCATCATCGACAATACATGTGGATTCCAGAGAATGTCCTTCATGGACGGATTTTCTGGTTATAATCAGATAAAGAAGCATCCAGATGATAAAAAGCATACCATGTTCAGAACACCCCTTGGTGTTTTCTGCTACATGGTTATGCCTTTCGGTTTAAAGAACGCGGGTGCCACATATCAGAGAGTCATGTCAAAGATCTTCCAGGAGCATCTCCGGAAGACGGTTGAATTCTACGTGGATGATCTAGTCATGAAAAGCCGTGATAAAAATGATCACATCAAGGACTTAAAGACAATGTTCGATCTGATGCGGGCTCAGAAATTCAAAATGAATCCTACCAAATGTTTCCTTGGAATGTCCAGCGATAAATTCCTGGGATTCGTCGTCATAACTAAGGGTATTCACATTGACCCTGATAAAGTGAAGGTGATTAACAAGATGCAACCCCCGAGAAACCTTAGAGAACTTAGAGGATTACAAGGACGGTTAGAGTATATCCGTCGGTTCATTTCGAACCTTTCAGGAAAATGTCAGCCATTCTCCAGACTCACAAAGAAAGGCGTATCATTCATATGGGATGTCGCTTGTCAAAAAGCGTTCAAAAATATTAAAGAATATCTTTCAAAACCTCCAGTGCTCGTGGCACCGAAGTTGGGCAAACCGTTCTTGATTTACGTCAAGGCGACGAGCCACTCATTAAGCGCATTACTTGCACAAGACGATGACAACGGTCACGAACAAGCGATATACTACCTAAGTCGAACCCTTGTGGGCATCGAATCTCGGTATCCAATGATTGAAAGAGAGTGTCTCGCCTTAGTGTTTGGTATTCAGAAGATGCAGTACTACTTGGTCCGACAGACTATCTACGTCATCTCCAATGTTAACCCAATTCGAGTATTCATGACGTAGCCAGCTTTCATGAATTGGCGATTGGCAAAATGGGCTTTGCTTCTATCCCAATACGACCTACATTTTAAACAACAAAAGTCGGTCAAAGGACAGGCTATTTGTGATCTTCTGGTGGTGAACCTAACTACGGATACTGCCGAGGTGTACGATGATTTGCCAGGTAAAACTCACGAAGTCAACGTAACTTCCCATCTATAAGTGTGGGGTCTGTACTTCGACGGTGCCTCTCGAGTAACTAATGTAGCAAGTGCTCCTGGATGTTCTAAGATTTCCTCCGGAGTTGGAGTTGTCTTAGTTTCCCCAGGAAAACATATGATGCCTCGAGCTTACTCGGTAACCGAGCCATGCTCAAATAACAAAGCCAAGTATAATGCGCTACTTATTGGACTCAGCTTTGCTAAAGAGCTGGGGGTCGAATACATTGAAGCTTTCGGTGATTCTCAACTGATAGTTAAACAAGTTCAAGGAGAGTATGAGGTTAGAAGTCAAGATATTGTACCATATCATAAAGTGGCCGTTGAGATGGCAGAATCGTTTGAAGGATTCTTTATCGAATACATTCCACGGTTACAGAATGCCTACGCGGATGCGTTAGCAGCATTAGCTGTATCCCTGGTGCAACCTCCCGAAATAGAATAGTTTGTTACGGTGAGAACTCACCAACTCTTCGTGCCAATCTACGATGAAGATGATAAGAAAGAGAATATTAAAGAAGTACATTCAACTCAGATTGAGTTCGAACCCCGAGATTGGTGTTTTCCTATCAAAGATTACGTCCTGCACGAATTTTTACCAGAAGATGCAAAGGAAAGAGATTTGATCCGACGGAGAGCATCAAGATTCTACTACAACACAGAGAGTCGAACGCTATATCGTCGTGGGTATGATGGTTTACTACTACATTGTCTATCCACTAAAGAGGCAGAAGAAGTCCTTAAGGAGACACATAAAGGGGTTTGTGGTGCACACCAACCTGGCCCCAAACTTTATGACCGCATCAGAAGAATGGGATATTTCTGGCCCAACATGATCAAAGATGCGGTCGCATATTCCCGAAAGTGTCACGCGTGTCAAGTGCACGCGAATTATATGCACCAACCCGAGAGCATCTGCATCCTTCGGCTACATCATGGCGTTTTGAGACTTGGGGAATGGATATTGTTGGTCCTATAAATCCCCCGTCAGTAAAAGGTGATCAATTCATTCTCGTAATTACCAATTACTTCTCCAAATAGGCCGAAGCAATTCTGCTCAGAGAAGTGAAGACATGCAACGTTATCGCATTCATCAAGCACCATATTATCTACTGATATGGTGTCCCAAGACGGATCATACATGACAATGGTCCTCAGTTCGTCAGCAATGCCTACATTAACTTTTGCGAGAAGTTCAAAATTCAGGACCTCTCGTCAACAGCGTACAATCCCACAACAAACGGATTACCTGAAGCCTTTAACAAGACTATCATCAAGCTTCTATCAAAACTCGTGAAGACTAACAAACGAGATTAGGATGATAAACTCGGCAAAGCCCTGTGGGCTTATCGCACCATAGTTCGCATGCCTACTGGCACAACCCCGTATTCTTTAGTGTACAGGTGTGAAGCCGTCCTTCCGTTGGAAATACAAATTCCATCTCTTCGAATCGCTCTCACAACCCAGATGACGACCGAAGAACAACATCTGAAACGTCTCGAAGAACTTGAGATGCTTGACGAAAAGCGCTTAGAAGCTCAACAGCACATTGAGTTCTACCAAGCCAGAATTTCCCGAGCTTTTGATAAAAAGGTTCGGCAACGGAGTTTTAAAGAATGAGATTTAGTCTTAACTGAACGATGACCCATGATCCTTAATTCCAAGAAGAAAGGTAAATTTGAACCCAAATGGGAAGGGCCGTTCGTAGTAGAGACAGTCTATTCGAGTGGCGCATATCGCCTTATTACCAAGGAAGGCGACCGGCTTATGATGCCGATAAATGGCAAGTTCCTAAAAAAGTACTATCCTTAGTACTTTTAGGATAACCAACATCGGGAAGTTCCCAGAAGAATACTACATCTGGTATTCTTAGGGATAATCCAGTCAGTACAAAAGTGATAAATAAGAAATCCATGTTTAGACTCTGGATGTTTTCAAAGTTGAAGCGTATCTTATTATTCATATCGAATTCACCAATTCTCATGAATTCTTTTGCTGAGATGAGATTCGACCAGTTTTGATGGATCAATCTTTCCTCACAAAATCCCCCGCTGGTCAAATCAATTAGTGACGGGTCTACCAAAATTTCTATCCGCCAATTCTTGGCAATTTTTTAAAACTGGATGTGTTAAGCCATGATCACTTAACATTAAACTCCTCCATCGAGTGGCTAATACAAGTCGGTATTTCTACTGCTGTCTGTATTCCACCCCCCTTTGCTTTCAGGTCAAACCTATAAAAGTTAGGGCCAAAGCCAGATTCCCCTCTTGATTCCTTTCATGAACGAGAGATCCACTTTCAAATTGAGCAATCAAACCTATAAAAGTTAGGATTGCCTCCAACCTCACTTGGTCAAACTTGCAGATAGTAAGAACCAAGATTGGGTCATCCCTTTCGATAAACGAAAGACTTCCACCTTTTCCTTTTCAACCAAACCTATAAAAGTTAGGATCGAATATGGAATTTCACCTCAATAAATGAGGAACTCTTTGTTTGGATTAAGCAACCAATCCTATAAAAGTTAGGGTTGCTTGAATCTTTCCAATTCTTGGAGTGGAGATCCCACTTCTAGTTTTATCTTTCCGGATTCTAGGGGTGGAGATCCCACCTCGAGTTTCCTTTGTAATTGGAGATAGAATATAAAATTCTTCCTCTTTAATTTTGGGAGATACAATATGAAATTCTTCCTTTCCCGCTCTGGGTTTGTCTTTACCTTTAGAAAAAACACAATTCTCAATTCAAAATCCGTACATTTCATGCACGTGGATTTTATCTCAAACCCTAAAATAGAGATAAGTCTGCATCTAACACATGCTGCCGGTTTAGTCTTTCACCAAATGAAAAGACACCAGAATACAAATCTGGGGATTTTTATCCTGAATCCTAAGTAAGAATGAGCCAACGCCTAACACGTGTTGCTGGGTAGTCTATTCCCGTGATAAAGAAAAAGTCTACATATTCTGCATCATAGCACTAGAAGAATTAACTCTTTTAGTACAACGTTATATACGGAACGGACTTATACAATCCGTATGCTAGCCCGATTCAAACGGTAATCGGTAAAGGCACATCAAATCCATTGATGGCTGAGGATTTGCCAAAAATCCAAAGTCTACGTCTAATACACGTTGCCAGTTTAGTCTTTTACCGAATGAAAAGACACCAGAACAAAAATCTAGGGATTTTTATCCTGAATCCTAAGTAAGGATGAGCCAACGCCTAACACGCGTTGCCAGGTAGTCTATTGCCGTGATAAAGACAAAGTCTATGTATTCTACATCATAGCACTAGAAGAATAAATTCTTTTAGTACAACGTTATATACGGAATGGACTTATACAATCCGTATGCTAGCCCGATTCAAACGGTAATCGGTAAAGGCATATCAAATCCGTTGATGGCTGAAGATTTGCCAAAAATTCTATAAACTTTGTGTCCATTGGGTTCACAATAAGCAAAGAAACTTCATGATAAAAGATGAGTGTACTAAATCAAATATTGGGTCTCTACTAACAAATCAAGTCATAACATACGAAAAATAAGCTCATCGTCCCGAACACAGTCGGCGACCGAGAATATGAAATTCCAACCTAGAGAGCCTATCTGCATAACTCTGCTCAAGCTCAGCCTGCAGATCAGCTCGGACAGAATCTTCAGAACTGCTCAAGATCTTCGCGGCTTCACCTTTCAGCTTCATTAATCTCTCCTGCGTAGATCCTAGTCTCTCAAGTATCTGTCCGCGAGAGCTCTCTAAACTAGCCAGCTCATCTGTAATGATAGCACCAGACTCCTCAGCATACTTCAAGGTCTTCTTCAACCTGGCTACCTCCTCGCGGTTGGAGTCTAAAGAAGTGAGCAACTCGACTCTATTTGTGTCCTTCCTCACAAGACTAGCCATCATCTGTGCGATAGAACTCTCATGTGACTGAAGCTCGCTACCAATGGAAGATCTGAGGTCACGCCATTGTTTTAATCTATGTTCTAGCTGAGAAGATACGAAGGAAGAAGCCCCACTAGCCTTCATCTCCCCTAACTCTCGGAGTTCGCACTCCAGTACAATAAAGTCGGCAGCGAAAGAATCAGCTAACTCAGGATATTCCTCCTCTCTAATCATCGTCATGTGGCGAGCAAGGGAACACCTGAACTGGTCGAAACAATATCCCTAATAAAGAAGTTTCTCGATCATTCAGTCAAAAAAGATGACAAAAGAACATTGATCCATTCGGAAAATGTCTTTGTTGGGATTAGGATCGGCCAAAAGGACGAGGACACACTCATATGGAGATAGTTGAGATCCTATAAGCAATCGTGCAGAAGAGTAAGAGACTCTCGAATATAGTGGAAAATTCAAAGCAAATTGTGAGCATACCTGTACCAACAGGGGTCCCTTCGGTTTGAGGTCCTGCGATCGGCTCTGTCAGTCTAATTTTAGCAGGCTCAGAGATAATCGCAGGTGTGATCATCGAGGGTATATCAACTCCTCTAGGTAATTCTGTGATGTTCGTCGGGTTTGGAGAAGATGCATCACCGTCAGGTAAACTAAAGATGCTAGGAATCGTAGCCGTATCAGTCATGACGGCTGGTCTTATGGTTGTAATTTTTCATTAGTCAAATACAGATTTTGGCAAAAGAAAAGAACGACGATAGAAGAGATTATATGCATACCCGTAGATTCATTACCCTCAGTTGAACTAGGGATGCCGGAAATCGTAGTGGTATCAACCTCAGTTGTTGGTCCTACGATCAGAATCCCATATCAGTCAAATAAAAAGTTTTGACAAATGAAGATAGTTACAATGTCGAAAATTAGGTGTATACCTGCAGAAGAACCACCCTCAAAGGATGGTCCTGTAGCCCCTCTGGTGGCCTGCCCTACCAACATCTCAACTAACAATCTAGTGTCAGATCCCGAGAAACTCGGCGCTGAGACATACATATGTTCGCTGAATCCTCCAAGACCCATATCATCAAAAGTCTCGTCCTCGACCGGCTTCTCTAGCATGACACCTGCGTAAGAATTTAAGTGCTGGATATATACAAAAAAGGTGGGAAAGAAAAAAAAGAACTCGGATTTACCTATGGTAGTGGTAGAAGGCTCTTCTGCCTCAATATTCGTGCCTGTGTTCTTTAATTTGTCTAAAAGAGAACGAAGCGTGGAAGTGATTAAAGGAGGAACAAATCCTAAATTCCTAAACTCCTTTAACTGCTGCTCGAATAGTGTATTATCGATGTTAGATATACCTGAGCATGGGACCGTCATCTCAACGCCATCAACCTGCTCAACATTTCTGTTTGTTTCAACATCCATAGGTTCATCATGAATGGCATCGTACATCTGCTGCACGAAGCTATCCAAATGGCTTGGATCAGAGAATACAGAGTCTTGTGGAAGTTCACCTCCGTCGTGGTTTCCTGAAACATGGGACATGATTAGATTCAGGGAATCCAAAAGAGAATTATTTTGAAGCAGTAAAGACAATAGAGTATTACCCTCTTCTCTGCCAATGCTGCCTCGTAACTCTGCTCTGCAGGTGCGCTGACCATTATGTGGTTTATGAGCGGTCTTCTTCCACTTTGGAAGACGAACCCCTAGAGGACCAGCAGGTTGCTCATGCTTAGACTTAGTACGCATCTTAACATGTGCAGAAACTTCGGCATTGGGCCGTGATCTCGCATAACGAGAAGCGAGCGACTCATGCTCGTTAGCCATCCTACCTAGAGTGACAAGAGTCATCTTGTTAGGATAAGTAAATAAGACCTTTCGTTCTGGCTTTTGGAAAGCTAATTGAGATTTAGAAAGAGTATGACGTTGATACCAACGAGAAAAGGCTAAATCAATTAATTCTGAAAAGAAAGAGTCTGACAGACCTGCATCAGATTCTCCCCCGTCGGTATCTATGTCTATATATTATTCCTCAGAAATCTCATCCTCATCATCAATAGGAAGAAGCTCTTCATCATCCTCCATCTTGTCTCTGGTCGAACGAGAAGGTTTGGCAGGCTCTTCCCCTGCTTCTTCAAAAGCTCAGTCTTACGAGTAGCCCTAATAGTAGTTTGAACCAAGTGCTCAGCTTCCAACTCTGAAAGACTCCTCACATCTAGAAACTCATTAGCAGAAAGGAGCCACTTGTAGCTGAGGAAAGTAAGCAACGATTTGCGCTTGGATGAAGGAAGAGCGAAATAGGCTCCAGTACAACCCATCATAGTCCAAAGCCATGCTCGGACGCCATCAATAAGACCCCTCTCGATCCTCAAACCCCGGCTCGGGTTCCCAATATATAGTTGGTCATAACCGAACTGGCGAGCAAAACGGCACGGGAGATAAGGCTCTATATGGCAACGACCCTTTACCCGAAGGATGAGATATCCAACGCGGATGTTCACCAACCAACGGAAGCAACCAGCGTCAAGAGAAGTCCGACCGGTCCTGGGTTTCTCCTCACCAACCAACACGTCGTTATAGCGGCCCGAGAAGCGGGGAAAGCACTTGAAGAACTCCCAGCTTTTACGAACTTGAAGTTCTCGCTGCACATCAGTGAATGTCTTCCCAAACCACTTGCTCCTTTCCAATAGCTGCACAAAAGGAACGGAGGCATCAACAGTACTAGGCGCCGACATCAAATCAGGATGATGTAGAACGAGCCATGCCATCAGGTATGTATATGGAAGCTCAACCTTCACAGAAAGAAGCTCAGTCGACAGTTCAGGACCCACATGTGTAAGACCATCGACCAAATACCTAAGCCCACAGTGAATGTCGGCAACCATCGCCGGAAGCAGAGAAAGCTCCCTCCCATAAGCTAACTGAACGGCAGGAAAGAGTACCTCAATAGGTAATGCATCAGAAAACTGATATGGAACGATGCACTTCTTCAACCAGATGGTAAGAAAGCCCGCTAGCAGAGTCCTAGGCCGAATAGACTTCTGAGCATGAAAAAGGAATGTCCGAAACTTGGTCCCTACAGGAAAAACTCCCTCAGCACCAACGGTAGTAAAGGAGCAGGCTTCAGCCCTCTCCATTAACTTATTAATGGCAGAAGATGTTAAAGGGGCTAACTCACAAACAACCTCGCTTGGACTGCCCTCCAAATGCTGGAATAGGTAATTAGCGAACTACGTCAAATTGATCTGCCTCTTCCTCTTCGCTGCTGGAGTTACTTTGATTAGAGATGTATAATAATGACACGTGAGGTCCCAAAGCATGTCGTATATGTCAGGAGAATCCTTCTTCAGCCACTCCAACAGCAAGTTCGAGGGAAAGTACTCCTGATACGGACAACCCCCATTGGAAGACCAGAAACTTTGTGCATTTCATGCAAAGCTAACCCCTACTCCCCACTGGAAGTCAAGAAAGTGTTACTATCAGGGATATATGTCTCCAATAACGCTAGGAAATGGCGACTGCTGACCGGGAATCCATACATGGTGGCTCGTATCGGCGCATACAACCCACTGCCTCTTAGTTCGCTCTCCCAACGTCCCAAGGCGTAACTGGTCATACAAGTCCACCAACGTTTGGGTAGCGAATAGGCCCAACCAAAATATCTAAAATCTATCGGAGGTAACTTCCTCCCAAGCTTGGCTAAACGATTCCTCACAGTAAGAGCGGCTGCTGATACCTCGTCTGGTGGTGTGGTATCAAGACCCAGAATCTCTGGTCGAAGGCAACGAATATAATTATGCCCATCAGAACCTGGAGTCTTATGGTGAGAAATAAATCCACAACGAACTCGGTCACGGTCGTCTATGAGATTCTAGGACATCTGTCACTGTACAGCCTGTATCTCCAAATAAGCAAAGGAGTGCTAGCGGGGAATAGAAGGGATGTAAAGAAGGTGTCCTTCATCATTATTCAACCAGTGCTCGTCGACAAGAGTCAGCTTAGCCGAATCCTCGACATGATCTCCTAATAAATAACCAAGCTTCTCTAATCCCTCAGTGGAAATAGAGTCTGCAGTGAAGGGGGCATTGGTGATCAATTGGCGCAGAGAACGGCGTCCCCCATCTCGTATCAAACAACAGGATTCCTCGGAAAGTCTCTTATCGAACTGAGGAGTCGGATTAATGGCCTGCCTATCAGGAACAGAAGAAAAAATCTCTCCACTTCAACCACTAGTAGCATGAGAGGGAAGGCTGTCCGCAGGAAATTCAACTACGGTAAAACAAGCATAGAATCAAAAAAAATTATTCATGAATTATACAATGAATGAATTCGTCTCACAAGATAGCGAGATAGAGTCATTCATTAAGAAATTGGCGAGACGATTTCGAGTTTTCTACACTGGAAGAACGGTATGCATCATCACGCAAGCAACGTGGTAATGTATCCCGACTCACACGAATACGACACGAAATCGCCCCAATATGCCAGAAGACGTGAATCGGCCAAGCAAAACACGTCACTTGAAACCTCGATCCTCGCGAAGGAGGACGTCGGTTCTTCCCGAATGACCCGTGAAGGTGGCAAAACGAGGGCAAGATAGAACCATAAATCATTCCGAAACCTCAATCCCCACGAAGGAGGATGTCGGTTCTTCCCGAATGACCCGCAAAGGGGGCAAAACGAGGGCATGATGGAACCACAAATCATCCCAAAACCTTAATCCCCGCCAAGGAGGATGTCGGTTCTTCCCAAATGACCCGTGAAGGGGGCAAAACGAGGGCATGGTGGAACCACAAATCATCCCAAAACCTTAATCCCCGCGAAGGAGGATGTCGGTTCTTCCCGAATGACCACGAAGGGAGCAAACGAGGATAGAGAAAGCATAAATGCTCACCCCCGAAAGAGAATGCCGTGGGAATCTCCCTCTCACTATGCTGTGAAGAAGAGCGACTCCTATGGAATCAAGGTCGGCGCGGAGACATGGTTAACCTGTAACGAAAATCAATGGATCAGGTACAATCATAAATCCAAATGCCCAAAAATTAAAAGGGAAATTATGAACTTTAACTAAAGTCCTATAAAAAGAATAGGATTTTATAGTTGAATTATGAACTTTAACTAAAGTCCTATAAAAAGAATAGGATTTTATAGTTGAAGTCTAATTAAACCTATAAGTTTTGTGCATAAACTAAAGTCCTATAAAAAGAATAGGATTTTATAGTTGAAGTCTAATTAAACCTATAAGTTTTGTGCATACAAACAATGGGCTCAAATTGCAATATAAACCCTCATGATCGATTTTTTTGGGTGAAATACCCAAAATACCCCTCATGTTCAAGTTTAAGTTTTAGCCACGAACACATTTGAATTTGGCCATGGTTGAGGAAAGAAAACTATCATCTTCAGTATCTCAAAATTTTGGCCAACTTTGCAAATAAGTCCCTCAACTAGTTTTGACCACATTTTGCACATAAACCCCTCAATTTTTTTGGTCCTCTTGCATAAAGCACCCCTCAAATTTTCGACCAAGTGGGCATACAACCCAAGTCCCAAAATTTCAGTCCTTTCTTACATAAACACCCCCTCCAAATTTTGACTAAGTTTTGCAAATAAACCCCCAAGAAATTTTGGCCTTATCTTTGCACATAAACCCCCCAAAAATTAGTGATCTTTATGCATGAAACACCCCTCCAAGTCATGGCCAAATGGGTATACAACCCAAGTCCCAAAATTTCAGCCCTATTTTACATATAAACCCCTCAAAATTTCAGCCCTATTTTACATATAAACCCCTCAAAATTCGGCCACTTTCAAAACCCATCATCAAGAATCAATCTTCTTCACAAAACCCACTTTATGAGGGCACAAATCTAGAACCTCTACATACAAATTCATAGCATACCCTCATTACAAGCATAAAGTTTCAATCTTTCTAAAAAAGAGAGAGAGAGAGAGAGTTGAAGAGAAACTCACCCAAACCAAGAAGCTTGAAAACCCAATTCCAAAAATCGAGTCTTGAGCTTGAAGAGGAGATGAAACCCTAGCTTTGAGAGGAGACAAATTTCGGCCAATGAGAGAAAAAAAATCTGAGATTTTTTTGGGTTGAGGGGTTTTAAAAGAGATAGTTTTGATGGGTTAGGAGTTCTTGAAACAATGGAGTTTGGATGGGAGTAGGAAGAAGAAGTATGGGGAAAAGAGAACTCTACTTTTGAAAATTTGAAAAGTGGGGGAAAAGTACCACCACAACAAAAAACAAAGGGGCATGTGTCTCGGCCTTTGGGCCAAGACACCCAAAGGTGTCTCGGCCAAGGCCAAGACACCTGCGGGTGTCTTGGCCCAGTTCGAGCCCTGGGTATTTTTTTTAAGCCTGCATCGTCATCGGTTGGTCATTCGGATGAAAATCTCACCAATCAACGCCGGGCGATTCGAAACCCTAGGTTAACGCCGGTCAACGCGTAACCCTAGGTCAACGCCAGTCAACACGTTGTGATGAAAAAGTCAACAACAGGTGATTCAAAACCACAGGTTAACGCTGGTCAACGCGTAATCCTAGGTCAACGCTAGTTAACGTGTTGTGAAGAAAAAGTCAACGCCGGGCAATTTGAAACCCTAGGTTAACGCCGGTCAACGTGTAACCCTAGGTCAATGCCGATCAGCGTGTTGTTATGAAAAAGTCAACGCCGGGCTATCCGAAACCCTAAGGTCAACGCCGGTTGACACGTAACCCTAAGTCAACGCCAGTCAACGCGTTGCGATGAAAAAGTCAATGATAGGCGATTCGAAACCCTAGATTAACGTGGGTCAATGCGTAACCCTAGGTCAATGCCAGTCAACACGTTGCGATGAAAAAGTCAACATCGGGCGATTCAAAACCCTATGTTAACGCCGGTTAACGCGTAACCCTAGGTCAACGCCAGTCAACGCGTTGCGATGAAAAGTCAACACCAGATGATTCGAAACCCTAAGTTAACGTCGGTCAACGTGTAACCCTAGGTCAATGTCAGTCAATGCGTTGCGATAAAAAAGTCAACGCCAGACGATTCGAAACCCTAGGTTAACACTGGTCAACGCGTAACCCTAGGTCAACGCCAGTCAACGCGTTGCGATGAAAAAGTCAACGCCGAACGATTTGAAACCTTAGGTTAATACCGGTCAACGCGTAACCCTAGGTCAACGCCAGGCAACGCGTTGTGATGAAAAAGTCAACGCCGGGTAATTCAAAACCCTAGGTTAACGCCGGTTAACGCGTAACCCTAGGTCAACGCCAGTCAACGCGTTACGATGAAAAAGTCAACACCGGTCGATTCGAAATCCTAGGTTAACACCGGTCAACGCGTAACCCTAGGTCAACGCCTGTCAACGTGTTACGATGAAAAAGTCAACGTCGGACGATTTGAAAACATATGTTAACGTCGGTCAATGCCAGTCAATGCATTATGATGAAAAGTCAACACCAGACGATTCGAAACCCTAGGTTAACGCCGATCGACGCATAATCCTAGGTCAACGCCAATCAACTTGTTGCGATAAAAGTCAACGCTGGGTGAACTGAAACACTAGGTTAATGCCGGTTAATGCGTAACCCTAGGTCAATGCTAGTCATCGCGTTGCGATGAAAGTCAATGCAAATCAATATATCGTGATGGAGATAGTCAGTTCAAAGTTAACTCGACGATACGAGCCAAAATCAATTCATCAGTTTTGATTCAAGATTTTGACGACGGCCAGACAATAAACGCAGCGCCGAGAAAACTTCAGCTATTCGTCAAAACATCAAATAGATTGAAAATTGAAGGAGTCAAGAATCAAATCTAACAACAGGTCCTTTTACACCGACTGAAGGTTGGACCGATCATATCCAAAGTATTTCAGGCTCATCTATAAAAGAAACGAGACTGAAACACTTTGGAGGGGCTATCTGTAGGCGTCCAAAATTGCCTATAGGTCCCCGCACATGGCTCGAGACAGAGAGAAGACGATGAATGTCGCTACCCGAGTCACAGAAGCTCATTTGACGATGACGAACACATGAAGTGAGTCGATGAACCATACGAAGCAACGAAACTTTGGAATAACGGGAATAAGACCTGATCGGGAGCCCCGTGTCGTTTACGAAAGGCGGAGCACCCCTCACGTCCCATTTACCCCGCATGTAATTCAACCATGGGAGCCTGTAGATCTCCTCGCCGACTTTCCAATGCATATTGAACCACATAATTCTGAGTCCGGACGACGAATTTACAGTGGAAACAAACTCGACGAACCAAAATTGAAAAAAGCCAAGTTGAGACACCCCGTGGTGTCTTGACTTGGCCAAGACACTTGTAAGTGTCTTGGCCAAGCCAAGACACCCCGGGGTGTCTCAGTTTGGTTTTTTTTTTGTCTTGGCCGAGACACTTCAAAGTGTCTCGGCTTAGCCGAGACACTCTTGAGTTTCTCGGCCAAGTCGAGACACTCTCAAGTGTCTTAGCTTGGCCAAGATACTCAGAAGTGTCTCCAATACGTCAGAAGTGTCTCTAATACAAAAAAGCTAATTTTGGTTGTTTTCGACGATTTTTTGACGCTAACTGCCTGGATTTGCTCCAACTTATCTGATAATGTGGTTAAGTGGTTTTCAACTGAAGATAAGAAGGAATCGGCTGTTCTTATCCAAACATAGGGCTCCTGAAGCCTATAAATACAGTCCCAGAGCCTTTATTTTTTCAGATCTGGAATTCTCTAGCGTTGGCGGAGCCCTGCCGGATTGAAGACTAAAGGTGCACGAATTTTAGAAGAGAGGCGGAGATCGATCGAGTTCTTCAGCGCAAGGAAGAGTTCTTCAGATTTACTGTTCCCTTGTATTCGTTCCTTAAGATTATCCCGTTACGGTAATCTTAAGAAGAGCAATTATCTCGCTGTTTCCGATATAAGCGCTTTGGCTTCTTGATTCCTTCGCGAATCGATGAAGCTCCGGATCTGATCTTGTTGTCTGGTGGTCCACGGTTATTGACGTTCCCATCACCGGCCAAAAATCCACACGAGCAAGAGACAATAAACGGATCTTGTTTTATTTTCGAGAGAGTTGTAATTCTTCTATTTTTTTTGTTACTTGAATTCTTTGTAAACGATCAAAGTTATAATGAAATCAATAATGAAGGCAACTTTCGAAGGAAACAATCACATAATTAAATCTAAGAATTTTAAATCATAAACAAAATCTATATAATTTAGAAAATAATCTTTTTCCAAAAAAAAATTCTTTTAAAATATTTATTATCATAATAATTCAAAACTAACCCTTTTTACAAAATAAATTCCTTTAAAATTCTTTAATACCGTTTAACAACAAACCCACACATAATATCACAATATTCCTTTAAAATTCTTTAATATCCCAATGAACTTGTTAATCCTTTTTCAACAAAATAGCAAGTTTTCATTATAAAATCCCTAGCGAATTAAAGATTTTCTGGAATTATCCTAGTGATAATGAAGAAATTTTTTGAATTTCACTCTAAGTAAAAATTCAAGCTAAGTTAATATTGTACCTCTGGTGTTTCCAACTTTCTTTCAGTGTTTCAAGTAACATAGGAAGAAACAGCGGCAAAGCCTATGTATGCAATACCGTAGCATCCAGAATCCATGTCTTACACGCATGGGGGAAATTTATCTCGATCCCTAATTAGAGATAAGTCTACACCTAACACGTATTATCAGTTAGTCTTTTGCCATGAAAAAGACACCATAATCCACGTCTGGGAACCTTTTTCTTGATCCCTAATTAGAGATAACTCTACGCCTAACAGGCATTGTCGGTTAGTCTTTTGCCATAAAAAAGACATCAGAATCCACATCTGGGGGACTTTATCTCGATCCCTAATTAGAGATAAGTCTACGCCTAACACGCGTTGTCGGGTAGTTTATTCCCGTGAAATTGACTGAGTCTATGTATTCGGCATCATAGCACTAAGTTTAAGAGAGTTTATTCTTTTAGCACAATGTTACATGTGGAACGGACTTAGACAATCCACATGCTAGCCCAACTCAAACGGTAATCGGTAAATGCTTATCAAATCCGTTGATGGATGAGGGTTTGTCAAAAATCCTATAAATGTTTGCGGGCCCATCAGCTGAATGGATCTGAGCCGTGACGCGATGTCTGAGAGCTTCTGCTCATGAGTAGCTTGTACCGTCGCTGCAGTTTCTTTTTGAAGCTCATCCTTACACAGGTCTTGCATGGCAAATCCCTTTAACCAAGATGTCTTCGAGTGGGTGCAGGGAATAACTCCTTTATGACAAGGAATCAACACCTCCAAGATCAAAGTTGAGATCCAAAGTATTTCAAAAATTCATCCCAGTCAGCCGCGAACTTTCGAAAACTTTGGAGGGGGTTCTGTAGGTTGTCTAAAAATTATTACAGATAGCTTATCCCCATCAAACACCGATGATAAAAGTTACAATCTGAGAACTTCCAGAATGCTACAATTAGAAAACTTTCATGTAGATCGATGAAGGTTACAATGTAACGACCTTCACAACAATCGATGAAAGCTCTAATTGAACAGCCTTCATAATCAACATCAGGAGATACAATCTGATGATTCTCAGATTTTCAAGGAGCCAAAATAAAGATTACAAGATGATAATCTTTACAATGCTCTAGCAAAAGAGACCACAAATTTATGGTCTCTTCACATCAAAACGCAGAGGCCCTCTTTGCGTTACAACATCAAAATGTAGAGGTTATCCCTGCATTACAACATCAAAACATAGAGGTCATTCTTGCATTATAATATCAAAATGTAGAGGTCATCCCTGTGTTACAACATCAAAACGTAGAGGTCATCCCTGTGTTACAACATCAAAACGCATAGGTCATCGCTGCGTTATAACATCAAAAGGAAGAGGTCCTCCCTACGTTAAAACATCAAAACGTAGGGGTCATCCCTGAGTTACAACATCAAAATGCAGGGGTCGAACCCGCATTTTCTGCGTTTGACTGGTTCAAACAGAACCTGAAAGATTTCAAAACCATATCTTCACTTAATGGGGTTAGTTACACCCCATTATGGAGAGATTTTAGGGGGAAGATTACACCCCTTAAACCCTTGAATGGTTTCAAAACCGTTTTCGATGAAATAGGGTCGGTTACACCCTATTAAAGAGAGATTTTAGGGGGCAGTTACATCCTTAAAAACCCCTATAAATGGTGAAAAACTCAGCTGAGTTCAGGGATCTTCGATCTGGAATTTTGGAGATCAAAATGGCATAAAGGAGAAGTTGGCATTCTTCGACCAAGAGCATCTTCGGCAACAGAGAGTTCTTGGAGCTTTCATCCATAGCTTATTAACTGATTTTTGGTTCAAATCAACTCTTTTTCAAGAGTTTAAACTCACTTTGAGTTATCAACTCGTCAAGAGTTTCAAACTTTCTACGCAGTTCTCTTTAATGTTAATCAAGAGGAATCAACCATGTTCTACAAAGCGAGGTGGTCGGATCGTTAACGAGAAGCAAACTCGACACGAACGTCAAGTGAGTCATCTCATCTCTACCGTGAAGAACCTAGGTTAAACAAAGGGGAGGGTCTCGGTCTCCGTCGATCCTTCTTCTCTTTTGTAAATCGTGATTCCGATTGAGAATATTTGTAATTTTTTTTCTAAGCCTGTTAGAGAGAGATTGCAAAGAGGGAACTGTAAGTCATTCCTTATCTAAATCAGTTAGAGAGAATAAAATTAAATATATTTCTCACAATTCTTCTTCGAATTTTCCCACCAAACAATTCATCCTTTATACTTTCATGATTGCTTCAGCTTATAGCACAACCATTAGATTTTTCTCTGTCAGTTTCTACCACGTTGAGGGAGGTGTCCCTCTTAGAGGGTATTTGTATGAGATGCATTATCATCTTAGACGAATCTAAGTTCATAGTCGATTTGATCATCTTGAGTATGTCCGAGTTTGATGTGATTCTTGGTATGGATTGGCTATCGTCCTACCATGTCAAGTATCGACTATTTTATTAAAATAGTCAGTGAAAGCACCCTAATGCCACTAGGAAAGAACCCTAGAGGGGGGTGAATAGGGTTTATGTAATGTAATCTGATTTATGTCAAATTAAAACTTATTAACAAATTATCCTAGCAAATAAGATATGAACAATATATGTGTGATATAGGTGTATCTTCTCTTCGGAACTTAGCGATCCACATGGGATCTTGAGGATAGATGATTCTTATAGTAGCTTGAGAAGAGAGGTGTAAAACAGTACAATGGAACATAGGTTAAAGCGTGAAACAAGACTGTGAATCAGAGAATCGAAGCATCCAATTTTTAGCCCGTGAGTCGACTCATAACAGTCATGAGTCGACTCATCAGGTTAAGTTGACTTATGCCTGTCATAAGACGACTTATGAAACTCAGCCGTTTTCTCAAAAGTATCTAACCAGTCGACTCATTGTTGTATGAGTTGAACATGTGTCATGAGTCGACTCATGACTGTCATGAGTCGAGTCACAAAACCAAGCAGGTGTTGACATAGTTTCTGACCAGTCGACTCATGACTATCATGAGTCGACCCATATGACATGAGTCAACTCATACATACACGTGAGTCGACTCATTGATGGTTTCCTGGTTTGTTTGGGTTTCTGTCTGCATGAATTTCTGTTGGGTTTGGGCTTGGTTATTTACGACTTTGCTATCCACGTTGTTCCTCATATAAAAAGGATTGTTCTAAGGTTTTAAAATAATCAGGAGAGATTAGATTGTATTAGGAGAATTGAGAGAGATTGCTTTTCAATTCTAGTGAGATTGTGAGAGATTGTAAGTTATTTTATTCTCATAATCTAGAGAAGGTATTTTCCTCCGCCACCACTGAGTTATTCTTGTGTTCTGTTATTTTCTTCTTAACCCACGTTTGATAATTTCGCGATTAAAGGTGCTCACATGGTAACTCATATCAAGTTGGTATCATAGCGATCAGATCCTGTGAAGGGGGTAACCTGTGTATGGTCCTTACTCGATAGCAATACAAGAAGCTAGGTGAGATCCTTATTTCATTAGAAGGAGTCCAGATATTAAGGAGGAAGAAGATGACTGAAGGAGACAATTCAGCAAGACTTGATGCAATGGAGAAGAATATCAAGATGATCGGGGCGACACTCACTCAACTCGTGGGTCTCATCCATGGAAGTGACAAAAAGGGGGAATCTTCTTCAAAGGGTAAGAAGAAACTCGAGGAGTCCGATGGAGGAAGCGAGAAAACTAATTCTATTAAGGAGGTCGAGATTGTTAAGACTGTTACACATCAAGGGGGTAAAAATTATTACCAGAATCTAAAAATTAACTTCAAGGTGGAGATTCTTGTTTATGATGGGAGTATCAATATGAAGAAGATCGATGATTGGATCGAGTGTATAGAGATGTATTTCACTCTCTATGGATATTCATCCAAGGAGAAGATTGTGTTCACGACTTTAAAGTTTTCGGGGCACGCGTTAACATAGTGGAAATCCTACTGCAAGCAGGAGAAGAAGGCAGTGTCGTGGAATAAGTTCAAGGAGCTACTAAGGAAGCAGGTCTATCCAGTAGGGTTCCTTGAGGAGTGTTGGTACAAGTAATGCTGGGCAATCCTTATTTATAGGATAGATTTATGGTCTACGATAGGCGAGCCTAAAAGTATACATTCACCAAAGATGGCGAGCAATTTATCTTTCGTTCGGCATCTCTTCCACAGGAGACAAGTTTGGTGATAGTGACTCAGACGAAGAGGCTAGTGAATGCGAGAAAGAGGTTTGTACTGTTAGTTATTAGGCCTTATGAGAAGCAGCTGAGTAGGGTGTGCTTGACTATCTTGAGCAAGCTTCAAGAGAGAGATCTTGACAGGTTGACGGCCAAGTACGTGGACTTGTTTTTGGAGATCACGGGACTACCACCATGATGGGGTGTGGAGCATGAGATTATGTTGACCGGCGAGAGTTCTTGCCAAATATAGGTCTATACCATACATCTGTAGAGGAGTCTCAGGAGATCAAGAGGCAAGTTCAGGAGCTTTTGCTGATAGGAGTGATTGTGCCGAGTTGTTCCGCTTGCGGGTCACCAGTGTTGTTTGTGCCCAAAAGGATGGAGGCTGGCGCATGTGCGTGGATTACCAGATGCTCAACAAGATTACCATTAAGAATCGATACCCATTACCTCGAATTGATGATCTTATGGACCAGTTAGAAGGAGCGAGGTTTTTCACGAAGCTGGATTTAAAGTCTGGTTACCATGAGGTGAGGATTCGGGAGGATGACACATGGAAGACTACGTTCAAGACCAAGCAGGGCCTGTTCAAGTGGTTGGTGATGCCGTTTGGATTGTGCAATGCTCCGGCTACCTTTATGAGACTTATGAATGATTTGTTGCGACCCTTTATAGAAGATTTTGTGATAGTTTACCTCGATGATATCTTGGTGTACAGCAGGACCTGGGAGGAACATCTTGTTCACGTCGAGAAGGTGTTTGAAGTGCTGCAGAATGGACAGCTGAAGCTTAACAGGAAGAAGTGAGAATTCGGGAAGGACGAGTTGGTGTATCTTAAGTTCATTATGGGGAAAGGCCAGCGGAGGATAGATCCAAGCAAGGTGGCGGTGATCACGAAGTGGCCGATACCTAGGATAGTGACGGAGGTGAGAAGCTTCATGGGGGCTTGCCAATATTTGTGCAAGTTCATTCAACATTTTTCGACTTATGCGGCACCATTGCATGGCCTTACGAAGGCTAAGATTTAGTTCGAGTGGGGGGAGACGCATGAGGAGGCTTTTTAGTTGCTAAAGAGGAAGATCTCGGAGGCACCGGTATTGGCGTTGCCGAATCTATAGCGGACCTTTGAGGTAGAGACCGACGCGTCTAGTTATGCTATTGGCACAGTGTTGATACAGGATGGGAAGCCGGTGGAATACTATTCTAAGATGCTTACGGGTGCTATTCAGAACTACCCAACCTATGACAAGGAGTTTTATGCCCTTTATCAGGCAATTAAGCATTAGCGGGTATACTTGTTAGGTAAAGAGGTGGTTGTGCATTCAGACCACAAACCATTAGAGTTCTTACATGCCCAGACGAAGCTACAGTAGGCACAGCACTTTAAGTGGATGTCCTGTTTGATGGCGTTCAATATCATCATTAGGTACAAGAAGGGGACGACGAACAAGTTAGCCGATATGTTATCTCGCCCACCCGTGAGAGCTCTCTTGGCGGCGACGCGCATTCAGCCCTTGGTTCCTTTGGAGTATATATAGATGTACACATCCAGCTGAGATTTCAGCAGCGTGTTCGAGCAGGAAAAGGCTGGTCGAAAGAGGGAGTACGAGATTGATGTAGATGGTTTGTTGTATCGTAGGACATCACTATGTATTTCGGAGGATGGTGACAGGCTGTAGTGGATTAGAGAAGCATTTACCTCGCGTGTGCAAGGATATTTTAGGATTCAGAAGACGCTTCTCAATCTACGACAACATGTGTTTTGGCCAAAGATGCTAGATGATGTTACCAAGTATGTTGGAGTGTGTAAGCTATGTTGCATTTCGAAGCCTTCTAACAGGAAGAGAGGATTGTACCTACCGTTACCAGTACCTTCTAGGCCGTGGGAGAGCATCTCTATGGATTTTCTAGGAGGGTTGCCGACAACCAAGCGTGGGAATGAATATTTTGTTGCGCCCCAGGTTTCACATGAGGCTGCAGTTCAAGGCGAAACCCGAATTATCAAACCTGCCAAGCACCAAACACCATGCTACGACATATTTCATCATCACAGTAACTATCTCTCTAGTGGAAACAATAAAAAGGTGAATGTACCGATAGGAAAATAAAAGAAATAGAACAACAGAAGCAAATAATAGAATAGTCATCAATGAGCCCAACAAAAAATAGAATAGAAGTATCTCTGAGTCTAAAATAAACCTCAAATATAAAGAGTCAAATAAAGTATCACTATGGCTCTCAGCCTCTATAAAATGAATTACAAGTCTAGAGTCTGAACATAATCAACTACCTGTGGAGTTCTAACTAACTACTACATAATAAATAGCCAGGTGAGATCTATGCAGAAATCTCATCAACTTGCGACTCTCCGTGCGCTGGACTCGCTGCCTGAAAGGGGGGAAAACAACAAGCCTCAAAGCGCTATAACGAGATCATCTCCACCTCTCCCCAAGGGAATGGGTAGGAGTATATAGAAAATAGAGTTAGTACATATACATATGAAATCATTCATAAAATTCTAACTGTAAGTTAATATTTAGGAAATCACAACACGAGAGTTAGTACGTTGAGCGAAATAATCCAAATAAGAAAACCCTCATGTATATACCATGTCTCAAATTGTGACTCCCTAAATACTAACTCCAAACCCTATCAATAAAAGCAATAAACCAAAAGGAAAACACTGCAAACCTCAAACATATAGAATAAATATCTCATCCTGGTCTACACTCGGGTAGACGAATCTAATATAAAAGGAACTCATCCAACCAAAAGCCATCCAAAAACCATGTTGTGTAAGTCACAGTCTCAGAGAAAGCACCCTACTCACGGGTATCAAAAAAAATGGAAACCAATTTATAATTTATATTACTTACAAATGTGCATCTCTTATACATTAGTGATAAAACCAATTTATAATTTATATTACTTACAAATGTGCATCTCTTATACATTAGTGATACTCTTGTAATATTCTTACTCAATCGTTATATTACTTACAAATGTGCATCTCTTATACATTAGTGATACTCTTGTAATATTCTTACTCAATCGCTTTGCGACAATAGGTTTTATCTCCCTATCTCTTACTCAATCGCCCTGCAAAAATAGGTTTCATCTTCCTATTCTGGAAACATAATATTTGTGTATTTTTCTTATAAGCACATTTAAATCCAAACAAGGAACCCTCCATATATAGATGGAACTAGTAAGTCAGGCAAAAAATCCAAACAAAGAACCCTCCATATATATACCATATGTTCCGAATAATTAAGAGCTAAGTGGTAAATGACCCATTCTAGTGTAGGCGTATAAAATTACCTATAGGTCCCTTAGCATGGTTCAGCATGATGGTTCGACAAATCAACGGATGTTCGGAAAGCGACGAGGCGAATAAAAGCACACAAACAACGGCATACTGTCGGCCTGTGGAAGCCAATTCCAACAGTTCGGAAATCAACGGGTCGTCCAACGACAAAATAGGATTTCGTATCAGCGCGACCGAGGCGGAAATACTGCCAAAATAAAGACCCGGGCCTATCAAATCAAAAGTCCGGAGGAATCAAACGAAGAAGCTAAAAGACGGAAAACCGGAAAACGGGCGAACGGGAACACGACCCGGCGGACTACGCTAAAGCCGATGCCAACCCGGGGTGGCGCCAACGCCGAGGCCACCCAGGGTGGCTGCGGTGGCCGACGGCCACCAGGGTGGCTCGGTTGGGCGAGCCAGCCCAGGGTGGCTCGCAGGCCGAGCCACCCTAGGTGGCTCGGCCAAGGCCGAGCCACCCTGGGGTGGCTCGGCAGCCCGGAGCCACCTAGGGTGGCTCGGGCATGAGCCGAGGCCACCCTCAGGTGGCGACTTCGCCCCTCTCTCTCTTGCTGGCACAACAGGGACAGTTCAGAGAGCCTATAAAAGGCGGGGGGTGGTTGTTCATGTTGGAGGACTTCCTTCTGAAACTTTTGAGAGAGCCGACTCTGCGATTGTCACCTCAATCGGAGATCTGAAGGCTGAAGACTTGAGACGCCGGATTTTATTCTAGCGAGCACACCGCACCGAAAAAGGCAGAGTTCGAGAGAGTTCTAATCTCAGATCTAACGTCGTTACATCCCCCGGGAACAATTTTCTAAGCTTGTTCTTACCTCCGAGATTCGGACGGCGGGTCGTGTTCGCGGTTGGTGAAGACGATCCTGCCCGGCTATTATCTCGCTTGGCGGGATAATATCCCCGTAATACGGTCGGTAGATCTGCTATGATCCAGATTACGCGGTGGTCCACGCGTACCAAACCCGGCGCCAGGCAAGACCACAGACAGCAAGAGACCGAATAAAAGGATCTGTGATTTGTGTCGATAAAGAGAGAAGTTGTAATTTTGATTCTCTTTGTTTTATTTTGATTTTCATTGTAAGGCCGATCTTATAAAAGAACCGGATCTCTTTGTAACACATAAAGTTGTTAACTGAGTGAATGACATCGATAATGAGAAACACCAACTTTTCGCCCGCGACCCAATCTGGCGACGCACAGTGGGGGGAGCCAGCCGATCTCACTGGCTGAGATCGAGGCGTCGCAGGCCGCGGATCTCGGAGATCCCGATCGTGGAGGAGGTCGAGTATGAGTTCGATCCATAACAGAGAGTACGGGAGTACGTGTCTCTCTGGATCTACCTCTCCCCCAAGGTCCAAGAAGTTTCAGAAAGTTCTCCTCAGGAGAAAAGTCGTTGGTGGGGCGAAGAACGTTAAGCCACCAAGCGACGACCTCACCCCATTCGAACGACCGAAGTTGCGTCAGGTGAAGTCCTACCGACACTGAAGCAGGTCAATCGCCGTCGAAGGCGTGTGATTCTCTCTAAGAGAGGTCGCCAGAGGCAGCGCCAAGCCTCGCGAAGCAGTTACGCGCAGGCCATGGAGTCCTGTTGACGGGGTCGCGTTACCGATGGCCGGATCTGAAGAACAAACGAGCAACAGGCCTAACAGCAAATGAAGGAGATGGTTCTCCAGCCATCAACATGGAGTGGGGTTCGTGTCAACGGGACCGCTCGAACACTGGAGGAACGTATCGCAAGCGGCCGCGGGCATTATCTGCGCAAGCGCGGGCTAAATAAAGCTGAAGAAGGCGCACGTCGGCAAGCTAACCGCGTGAGGTGCCGAGAAGCCAGCCATCGACTCGCAAGGTTGGAAGGCCGAGTCTGGAGGCGGTTCAGACTAAGGAGCAAACCCAACCGCCAAAGGTTCAACCACTGAATCGCGCGATTGCGAGGCCTGTCCGGAGCAAATCAATCCAAACTGCCGGTGATTTCTGCAACCTTCGGGAAATCCTGGCAGGACATGCCCAGGAGAGGAAAGTCAGTTTTGGAACGCCTCGGTCCTATTCCCAAAGAACGAGGTAATCTGCAGTCCAAGACGCTTGGGAACCAATGAAGAAGTCGCCAAACAATATCACATGCTGGAGGTTCGCCGCAACCCGGCAGCAGCTTGGAGAAAATTGCGGCGCCCAAGCGACAAACTTTTGCGCATAGAAGTACAGGAGCCTGCTGGAGATTCACCGGCTCACAAGGCGCGTTTTCAAGGGCGCGGGTGCGAGCTCTGGACGGTGCGAAGAAGATAAACCAATGCCTCAGAAGGAAATGTTGTCGTCTGATGACGGACGACGTTATAGCTGGGAGACAGTGGTGCCAACAGCGCACGATGGGCTATGCTCCAACGCGTTCAACGGCCGAGCTGTACTATCGGCAGGGGGTAGAATAAAACCAGAAAGAGGAGCCTGCAAAGATTAGAAGCGCAAATGTCTTGCTGCGAAGCTTATTCGGGCAAGTTACTCCAGAATGAACTGTTGTCAAGACAGTCGCCTGACAGGGTTTCAGTATTCGAAGACTTAGGTCGAAATCGCCTAAAACCAAAGGCAAGGCGTTTCGCACGAAGAAGAAATAGTGGTCAAAGACGGTGAACAATCCGAGAGTCACCGCAACATGACCACAGGAGGGAGCGTCGATACGAGATGATCTTGAAACATACTGAAAGCATCCCGACTATGAACCCGTTCTGGC